>NC_056728.1:1358173173-1358320673 GCF_019279795.1 Protopterus annectens
AGTTTTGAAGTGGGTGCATGATGGTATGGAGGTAATTGTGGGTGGGAGTGAGATCCATAATTTGGCTATGGCGCAAGAGAATCGTGCTTCACCAGCAGAGTTATTGGCTTTAGTGATCTGCAAGTGATTTTTGCTGCTGGATCTTAGTGGTCTGGTTGTGCGATAGGGTTGGAGTAGATTCTGGAGGGATGGGACATTTAGTGGATGGTTTACTAGTTTGTGGGTGAGTGAGAGTTGATACCACTGAAGGAGGTGAGGGAGTTCAAGCCAGCCCAGTTCAGCAAGTGAGAGACAGTGGTGACTACGGTAGGATGCCCCTGTGGCGAATTTGGCGATTTTGTTGTAGCAGGTCTCTAGCTTGTTTAGATCACATTGCCTTAGGTTGGTATATATTGGAGAGGCATAAAGTAGGGTGAAGATAAGGTGGGAATTTGCTATTGAAATCTTTGCTGCTTTGGTGAGAAATTGCTTATTTCTGTATAACGCTCCTAGTTTTTTGTGGACTTCTTTTATAGTCATGGATATGTGAATGTCAAATTTTAGTTTATTGTCTATTTCCACTCCTAGCAATTTGGTGTGTTCAGTTGGGTATATAGTGGTGTTGTCTTTTGCCGTGATGTTAAAGTGAGAGTTGTTTTGAGTGTGTTTGGTGGGTTGGAAGATGAGTAGTTTAGTTTTGTTTGGGTTGAGTATTAATCGGGCATCGGATAACCATGTTTCAACAGAGGAAAAGGCTTCCTGTGTGACTTTTGCAGTTTTGGTAGGGACTGGGCTGAGCAGATGATGGTCGAGTCATCTGCGTATTGTATGAGTGTGCCATATTTGGTGGCAGAGGCTAGATTATTGGTGTAAACAGAGAAGAGTAGGGGTCCAAGGATGGATCCTTGGGGAACCCCTATGGAGACAGGTAGTTGGGGAGATATGTCATTCTGCCATACAACGGATTGTTGGCGGTCAGACAGGTAACTCTGAAACCAGTTGGTGACCGATTGTGAGAAGGATAGGTTATGGAGGACAGAGATAAGTTGTTTGTGTGGGACCATGTCAAATGCTTTAGATAGATCTAGGAAAGTAGCAGAGGAGAGATAGCCATTGTTTTTATGCTGAAGGATAGTGTTAGTAAAGGAGAGTAAGGCAGTGGTGGTGCTATGGTTTGGTCGGAAACCATGCTGAGTACTGGAAAGGAGGTTGTTAGTAAGGAGGTAGTCTGAGACCTGAGAGTGTATGCATCTCTCTAGTATTTTGGAGAGTGGAGAGAGAATAGCTATGGGGCGGTAATTGGTTAGTTGTGTGGACGGTCCGCCTTTGTGGAGGGGAATTATATGTGATACTTTCCACAGTGTGGGAACGTAACTTTCTGACAGAGATCGGTTAATCAAGATGGATACTGGGTAGGCCAGAGCATCAGCTGCGATTTGTAGTTATTCACTTGGGAGGCTGTCTGCTGCTAATTTGGTGGGTTTAAGTTTAGTTAAGAGTTTTTTTATGTTGGAGGTAGGTACAGGAGAAAAAGAGAAGGCAGTGGGGAGATTACTAGTTGAAGGTGTGGGTTGGAGGGGAGGGGGGTTGTGTTGTTTAGCTAGTGATAGTATGGTTTGGGTGAAGTGTGTGTTGAATGAGGTGCCAATCTACTACCCCACCATTCAGTTTATATCTGCTGCTTACTCTCAACAGACACACTTTCTAGAATTTGCTTTATGTTGGGATCCTCTTCTTCCTTACTCCATGCAGCCTCATATACCTTACCCGCACCCTAACCTTAAGTCCCTCACTATCGCACACTCACCTTAGCCGCACCCTAACCCTAAATCCCTCACTATCGCATACTTACCGAGTCACGCTCACACATTTCCCATGTCAGTGTTTTCGCTGTCGGGATTACAAATTGTCGGTTATCTGCTCCGTCGGTCTTGTGGTCTTGTCGTTCTAAATGTCGATCTTGTGAAGTGTCGAGCTTGTAAGGTAGATCCGGAAGAACACATTAATTATTTTTTTTCTATGTTCAACTTTTAAGTCCATTACAGAAGTGCAGTGTGAAGTAATGGACAAGTCTAGTACAAGTGGTCATCACCCATTGTTTTATGCTGCATGTGGAACATGTTAATCTCACAGGGTAGTGTTGCTTTCTAAAACAAGCATTACTTTCCCTAGTTTGTAAAGTGCTTCTCTGACACAAACAGGATCTAATTTGGTTTTGGATTCTCTATTATCTGGGGCAGCTGAGGCTGCATGAAGTAAGGAAGAAGAGGGTCCCAACATAAAGCAAATTCTAGAAAGTGTGTCTGTTGAGAGTAAGCAGCAGATATAAACTGAATGGTGGGGTAGTAGATTGGCACCCATTGTGCATTCCAGGCTGGCTTCTGGGAGAATGTAAGTAAACTGACTGTCAAAAAATAATTTGCAGAATTATTGAGACATGGAAGTCTGCAAGTACAAATAAAACTGTTATTTTATTATTTACTGAAAGGGGGACAATCTCCACTTCTAGTTGCCAGGTTGTTTAGACCAAAAACTGTTGGATAAAAAATGGAGTTTTCAACTATGTATATTTTACTGTTATGATATGTCTCTAAGTGATATGTCTATCAGTCTGAAGGAAACTGAAGGACTGGTATGGTTTCTGCTTAAGAAACAAGTTCTGAAAAATATTCTTTAGTTGTTAAAAAAAAACACTTAGTCTACCTTGCAAGCCCAGCATATAGCCAGAATGTTATTACATACACATCTCTCTCTCGCTCTCAATATATATATATATATATATATATATATATGTATATATATATATATATATATATATATATATATATATATATATATATATATATATATATATATATATATATATATATATATATATATATATATATATATATCTACACATATATATATATATACATATACATATATATATATATATATATATATATACATATATATATATATATATATATATATATATATACACACATATATATATATATATATATATATATATATATATATATATATATATATACACACACACACATATGTGTGTGTGTGTGTGTGACTAACAACCAACAAATCATAACGTTAAAATAAACAGCAGGTCATTAATAGAACAAGTATAGAACAAAATAAAGATATTAAACCTTATAATCGTGTTAACTGCAAATACATATGGTGGTGCTGCGGTAGCATTGTCGCCTCACAGTAAGACGTTGTCCTGTTTGATTCTCAGCTAAAGTGTCTTGTGTGTGGAGACATGCGTGAATGGGTGTACCTGCGTTGAAGGTTGTGCGTCAGAGCTGGCAACTCGGCATGTAAAAATCTACTGCCAATCATTAGCGGACCGGAGTTCCGCTGTGGCGACCCCTAACCGGGAAAAGCCAAAAAACACAACAACAACATTATTACTTATTTGCACATCCACTAAATAATAAGCATTATGCATTAGATGTACCAGTAACATGTGATGCTACAAGTATTATATATGTAGCAATATGCACGCAGTGTACATTGTTCCATTTGGGGAAGTGGAATAAAAAACCTAAGTAAGGAATAAATGATAACTACTTGATATCAGGAGGTCAGTAGAGAACAATGCATATTTAAGCATATAGAGATCAGAAATATAAAACATGAGTTTATAGTTTAATGTGCTAGTAGTTATAAAACCTGATACTAGAGGTGGTTATTTTTATGCCAGAACAGAGAGAAGATAATACTACTGGATTTCGTTATATAAATTTAACTGCCCAGCCAGTCTGAATGGAGCTTATAGCCTTAAGCCTATATTAATATGAATATGTTCTGATCACATTCTTCGTTCATTTTAATATCTGTTTATGATTGGCTGGCTGTATGTCATGTGTTGGAACTTAAAAGCATCCTGTATATGAAAGCTTGTGTTATTTTATTTAAAATAAAAATTGCATTCCTTGGTTTCTTTAAGCCAACATTGTTTGCTTGCTTGTTACACAAGGTTGTAAATTAAATAATGCATATGTATCTGGTTATCCATCTTTCAACTGTAATATTTAAATATCAGTAGATAATTTTATATCACGTCACTTCATAATTTGTCTATATGTATTTGTATGACCTACTAACCTCTTAGGTATTGTTTCTTTTGTAAACTTATTTATGCGAATGGTTATCACCCAATGCTTATGCTGCAAGGTGGACATTCCTGGTTAACAAATGTAAAAAAATAATTAAAAATAAATTATTTTTTTTCTGTGGGGAAGGACAGTACAAACTAATAAACAATGACTCAGAGATATAAGGATATCACAATTAGTGACACATAAGTTATGACTATTAGAAGACCGTAAGGTGGGATTCATAAATATTATTTTCGTAGGAGAAAATAGCTTAAAGATCTTTATTTTAGATTAAGTACACAGATGTGCTGGCAAAATATGAGTATAGCAAATGCATATCACAGCACCAACTGTAATATGTAGCACACATCTCTATAAGAAACTTAAGCCATTTTCTATTGAGAAAGGTAGCATGGCATTATGTGATGCCAATGAGCATTCCACTGTTTTGCTAAAGATACTGCTGGTTCCTATACAGCAGGAATGCACTGTACTAGGGCTGGCGCCATACCAACATATAATAGGAGCAACTAAGCAGTATGACCTAATAGATGTTCTCCCTTTTTTCATGCCATGCAATAATTGATTAATTGGTAAATTACTTTGAGTAAGAATGCAAGGTATACCTGTGTGTACATTCACTGTACCTGATCCCCTACATTGCTGCGTTGCTGTTATACAGAATGCAAATGAATATTATGAGACTGTGCCATGCTACACAAGGCTATTATCTCTAGTGACCTGATGGATGCTAACTGCATGGACAAAGATGTGTTTTGTGAATCTTCAGAACTGGAGTTGCAGTAAGCATTACCCAGGAATCAGACAATTTCATTAATTGCAAATAGGATGATGTGAAGGACCTTCCGTCATGCAAAACTACTCCACGGTTGGTGTTCTAAAAGCATAGGATACCAGTAATGCATAATGGATCCATGAACAATATGACCCAGCATTCTTCATTAACCACAGCCAAACACACAAGATCTTCCCAGTTTGGTAGTGATGATGCCAATGAAACTATGAATAATGACTCCAGTAATTGTACACGTCAGGTAGGTGATGATAGAATGAATATTTGAAGGCCAGAAAGAGCAAGGGAGGGAGGTAGTGTGTGTGATAACATAAGACATCAAATGGGAAAGTAGGGAGTAACCCAAAAATACACAAAAAAGAAAGAAGAGGCACTGGGCTTAGGCAGAAGAACTGAGGGACCTGCAAAAGTAAAAATGACCAATAGCAGTGAAGGTTAGTTTGACAGTAATGAGACAAGTTACAATTATAGTTCTGTGGTGTCTTGCCAAATGGCATTGTTTTGAATAAAATTTAAATATAAGAAAGAAAGAAATTGAGATAGACTTCAACATTATTTTTTATAGAGGTGAACACCACCTCCCATGCAGAGAGCTTTACTGCCCTACAGTCTCGTACTGAAAAAGAAAATGCAGACATATTGAGTCTCCACACTATACCACAAACCAGCAGCTATGGGTTCTCTACTTTTCTGTGGAATCACTTTAATTATAATTTTTCCTGTCTTAGAGAAATACTTCATTTGCTATCTTTCTTAAGATTTTTCATGTAGTCACAGTTTTTAGTGATTGCCTTTCTGTCAAAGCAGAGTATAGTTTTCACTGGTATTCCCATAAAGAAAATACCTTTACAGGGTTCGCACCAGAAGTGATTTGTTTGCTTACGGGGATCCCATATCCTCACCAAATGTAATGATTATGCAGAGTTTTTTTTCTTCTTCATGGTTCTGACATAGAAAAGATCGATGGCAGTTGCATTTATACAAGCTGACTTCATATGCTCAAACTCCTGCTTCTCAGAAATCTGAAAAACCTAGGTTGGGTGCAAGACACACATCTTCATTGGCATTAACTCCCTCAGTGCTAACTGTAGTAGTAATATCTTTGAATATCTGAGAGACATTACATCTCTTCTCTAGTGTCAGAGGTCACTACTAAGACAGCAAAACTGCTTGTCAGAAAAGGATCTATCAAAATTGTGTAAAATCTGTATCTCTCATTACAAACACAACTATGCAGAAACATAAGATATATTGTAGGCCTCTTCTTTCACTGGCACTGTGGCACAGTAACTGTCAATTCAGTGTTGACTTATTGAAATAATTCTTTACTCCTCAGTACCAACACGAGGTACCATGTCATGGTGTTCAACCTTGGCTAGGAGAAATTTGCCGATATCTTTAACTCTCTGGCCTCTGTTCCCTTCCCAGGTTCTCAGTTGGGAATATTGAATTTCTTGCCATCTTTCCTCTCCAGACCAGGGCACCAAGGCTTTCTTCTCTGTTGCACAGGTTTTAGGTACCAGCTCCAGAGTAAAACATTGACAAGTACATTCCTGATGTCAAGACATCAACCTCTTACAACTGCTAAAATGTCACAGTTCTGTTGGAATCAATAACATCAGTACCAATATTGTTGGCTTTAAGTTGAATGTCATTCTTGACCCCAAAGGGTGTCAATGATCTAGGCTATGATGTCACATTCTGGCTCTGTTCCCATTCTTAAATCTTCAGTGATGATATTGGCTTTTGTGTTTTTGGCACTGACCTTGGGGCATACTGTTTTTAAATGTGAGACATTGGCCGGAGTCATTTTGAGATAGATATTGTTGACAGTGGGGTTAGTCCTGAGTCAGCTCTCTTTTAGATTATGGTGAACCCCCACAACTTACCCTACACCAGTGGCAACCTCATTTTCATTTACAGATTTTTCTGTTACTCAGCAACTAGCCTTACATTTTCTCATACAGGAGAAAAGGACTTAAGGTTTTCTACAACTTTGTCAAACAACTTCAGTTCACAAGCACATGTTTTCCACTTTATCTGATTTGTTTGTAGCTCTGATACATAGGAAGCATAGGAATGCATCATCCAAGTTAAAGCACATTTACACTCTGTGAATCCTCTCCAGCCCATATTGATGATAAGAAGGATACTAATTTCTTGTACCCCTGAAGACTCCAAATTCTGTGAGGTCCTGGAAATAATGTGACAGAGAAGGCATGGGGCAAGTGACCCCATGTCTCCCTGCATCAGATTCTACACAGGGCTTTTCAGTTTACCTAACAGTGTTCAGGGTGATCCATCCATTGAAAATTATACACAGAAGTTTTATAAAAGCTGCATGGGAGACACTGGGGACTTCCAAAACAGATACTTTAAGGACAGCAGCTGCTCTCAGAAAGTCTTCAACACCCCTTAGATCTGCAGTCCAAATATTAGACTAGGAATTCAAGGTTGCTGATTGCTTTGGGAAGTATGTTTGTATATAGGTATGCTTAACTGTTTGGTCCATGAGGCAGAGTTCACCTCAGAGGTATCTGATGCAATGCTCCAGACCATAGATCAGCCCTATGATGGAGAAGGAAAGGAGAAGCTCTAATCCCAGTCTAATCATAGTAAGCAATAATATCTACAACGGCTAACTTTCTGATGGGGTTAGCCAACAATGTTGCTTGTGGTTCTGCTACTTTTTGTGGGATCTGGCATTTCTGTTTCCCAGCATGTTTGGTGTAGGCAAACCAAGTTCACTGTAGATGCCAAGGCAACCTTCATGAATGTCCCATTCTAGAGGCCAATTTCATTTGGGTCTGAAGTGAAGACACACATGGAGAATATGGAGAAGGAGATCAAGACTTTTGATACTGATAAAGTGAAACTTCACCTACATCAAAGGCTATTTTCTAAAGCACAGATAATCCTAGACCAGAAGTGATTCAAACATGAGCAGCACCAAAACAAACAATCATCCATAAAGACCCCTACTAACCAAAGCAGCTTTCAGAGAGGCTATGGGTCCCATGCAGGTCTATATCACAACGTTGAACTTCCAAAAGTTCGATCATTGTAATATCAAACCTTACTGTCTGAAATCCAACAAAACCAAAAGCACAGAACAGCGATTTTTTTCCCAGGGAAAAAAAATCGCTGCTCCATGACCAAAAAAAAAAAAACTTAACCTTAAACTTAAACTGAAGTGGGGGGGTTTCACCCCCACACCCCCCTACTTAAATATACCAACTCTGAGATTGCACCACAGTGGAGGAAATAGCAAAGCCCCAAAAATGGCCCACCAATTTTTTTCCCTGAAAAAAAGTCGATGTGCCATGGCTTCGCTATTTTCCATTTTCAAACTTTAGGGTTCAATATTACAACGTTCAAACTTGTTTTAGTTTGACATTGTAATATAGACCTGTCCCATGCCAGGTGTTCTCAGCAGTCATCAGGCATCTGTGACCCATATAAAGATGGGCAGCAATAGCTCTATACCTTGCTCCACTTTTCTTGTTGCATGTCATTGGGGGTCACTTGTCTTCCCACTTGCCTATATAGATAGTGATCACGGTGGATAAATAGTTGAGGATCATTTTATCTAGTGGTTACAGAATAACTTTTTTCTACTCTCATGCCTCCATCCCTTCCCCTTCTAGATATTCCACCCCAAACAAAAGATACACACAAGAGTTCCAAATTAGTGCCAAAAACATAAAGGACTACAGGAGAGTTTTGAATTTTAGAACCCTCAAGGCGTGTCTCAGAAGAAAACTTTCAAGTGGCCTTGGTACAATTAGTCCCTCCTTTTTGAGAAGAAGAAGAAGACTAGATGTTGTACTTGGACCTCCAGGATGACCACACCCACATAAATATTGCCAAAGATTTCAAGTAGTATCTGCATTTCAGTGTCTGTGCCAGTAATTTTCAGGTCTGGACTCTACTGCTTGTTCTTAATTCAGCCCCCAAGGTGGCCACCAAACTCATTTATGGTTGGGGCACTCAGTGACCCCAGCAAAGCAGCATAAGCTACTCTATGTCATTTACTGACTTGCACATTAAACAGCAGCTTGGGTGGCAGCCAAAATAGCTTTATCAGTTGAAGCCAAAGAGGTCCTGCTACCTTCTCCCCTCCCCTTAAATATGACAATCCATAATGTATAACCACATTACCAGAAGGGTACTGTGTCGTGGTAATACTAGTTTTGGAAGCAGACTATTTCGAAAATCTGTTTTTTGGTATAGTTTATGACTTCAGAAGTGGTTGCTCAGTTTGGGACAAGGAAAATGAGACAGACTGTTACATTTGGTTATGAGGGTTTGAATGAGATGGTGTCTCAAAATAATGGTGTATAAGGAGGTAGTTGGTGCTACTGGAAAACAGAACTGCTCAGAGAACATAACATAAATAGGAAAAATACTGTTACCCATTAGTAAATAATATAGTAATCATTCAGGGTTCCAAAATTTTTGGTATCTTTGAGTTTTTTCCTTCAGTTTCAGTACATGCAATTTCTCACACAGTTGAATCAATGGTGACATTAAAGATTCTTTGAGGAACTGATTTTAATGCAAATCAACATTTTTCTTGCACTTTATTTTAAATTTATGTTGTTGAATAGTAAAGAAGCCAACTAATAGATCAACAAAGTCTGCAGTCAGATGTCTCCATTTCCTTGCAAAATATATCCTAAGTTAACTTCACCAACTAAAGCAGCTGGCATCTAAATCGACCCGTGATGATTTCTACATGTCCTTGTTGCCTACATTCTTCGATAACTCTTCAAGATATATATATTGCTGTGTATGTTAGTGGTTATACTATTCTAAATGAAAAAGAAGGAAGTCTAAGGGTAAATATGGTGTGCATTCTGTTAAACAGAGTACAACGCACACACACTGTCATGATGTGTGTGTGTGTGTGTGTGTGTGTGTGTGTGTGTGTGTGTGTGTGTGTGTGTGTGTGTGTGTGTGTGTGTATGTGAGGAGTGTACTTCAAAAGATCAAAACTCAAAATATCTAAAAAACAGAACCGGTATTTGTTTCTTTTTTTTTTTTCCAGAGGGAAAGGCCCCCTGCATACCCACTCATCCTGCTAATTAAATGTGGGCATATTCCATGTAGTCAAATTTTTATAATATTAAACCTTTTTAATGTCAGCAAATATGATATGAGTCATATGATCACTTCTGCTTGTTATACTTTTTGGGAGTTTGTGGAAGGGTGGGGAGGGAAAATTTGCTTTATTCCCACTGTTGAGAGATCAGAGATGGTATTTATAATTATCCATGGGTGTGGGAGGGGACACAGCTGGGCTTGCCCCCATGAAAAAAAAAATTAGGTTATTCTGAGTTATGATCCTTTGAAATTGATGTTTTGCCATTCCCCATTTTTGCATTCGATATTTCGAACGAAGCCGGAAATGTCGAACCCGTGGTTGTGATGGCGCATTAGGTAAGTGTTATTTTTTAATGGGTTTGGGGTAGGGTTTGTGTGTCTGTGAATGTGCTTGGAGTGTGTAGTGGTATGTTTTCTGTGTTTTGGTGGTTAGTGTGACCTTGGAGTTAGTATATATAAGTAGCGAGGATGTGGAGGGCGCAGCCCCTGACATGAGGAGGTGCAGGGGTGCTTGCCCCACCCCGTCTTCTAGCTAGGGTAGATGTTTGCAGGGGGGTTGTGTTTATGTGTCTTGTTTTAGTTTAATGTAGTGTCAGGAAGTAGGTGTGTTTGTTTGTGTGTTGTAGTGTTTCGCAGTTTTGACTTTCGCAGTTGTGGTGTTTCGGGTTTGTAATGTTTTGGCTTTATAGTCTCGAGATACTGAAATTTGAAATTTCAGTATTTTGAGATTATACAGTGAATCCATATGTGTGTGTGTGTGTGTGTGTGTGTGTGTGTATGTAGGTATATACCTATTCAGCAATTTTTTTTGTTTCTGCCTTCAGTGAAGCAGTTTAGATGTATGTCCTATTCAGGCACGTGACTCCAACAGGCAGGAGAAAATCCTGATCTAAAAAAGGAAGTATGTGTACATATACAGAGGTGCGCGCGCGCGCGCGCGCGCGTGTGTGTGTGTGTGTGTGTGTGTGTGTGTGTGTGTGTGTGTGTGTGTCCATGTGTGTATGCATGTGGGTGCATTCACATTTTTATTGTGCATACATGCATGTGCATAGGTATGGCTGTGCGTGAATGTAAGAATTTATATGACCAAATGTGCATGTGTCTGTATATCTCTTTGTTAGTCTATGTGTAAAACATTCTGGCAAACAGTAAAAAACATTTTCCTGATCTTACATAGGAAGTATATGTGCAGGTGTGCATATGCGAGTCCGTGTGTGGGTATAACTCACCATCAGGAGGCAATGGAAACATCTGAAGCAAATATGTCAGCTTGGAGCAACTTTTATGGTCAGAAAGTATCAGAAATAACTGCTGTTTTGTGTTGCTTTTGTAAAAGGTTAGTAATTATAAAGTCTAACTAGGTCATCGCCCCTGTTTTCAGCTTTAGTTTTGCAGTGTAGTTTGGGGTAACAAAATTGTAAGTTAGACATAATGTATTATTTTAATAATATAGCAACTTCATTTTACTTCATGAAGTGTTTTCCAGAGTGGTATATGTCAATGCAATTTAGTTTACAACATCCAAAGATTAGTTACACCATCTAAGAAATCAAAGCAAATGTGCAATATAGAAAACAAAATTATACTGGACAACCACAGGTGATATTAACTGCGTAAGTAGTTTCAAATTCATCCCGTGCGATTTGTAAAGTTCAGTACTCCAGCTTGACAGTTGTTACACACCAATTTATATAATCATCAATTATCAGAAGTTCTATACCTGTATAATAACAAAGTTATTTTATTACAATCAACCAAGGTACATATCATCTTCAAAAAAAAAAAAAAAGAAAAGAAAAAAAAAAACAGAGAGAGAAAACTTTATTTTACATTAACCCCCTTTGTCATTCAGAGAAGCTGTCAGTGTAACTGCACATCTTAAGTTGTGGAATACATTCCGTAGTAAACTGCTGTTGTGTTGATTATGTATATTTGTTTACATTACTATAACCTCAGACTACTTCCAGTTTCACCCGCTGCTTTTAAGTGTTTGTGAAACCACTGGAAAGGGCATGGTATCCACTACACATACTGTTTGTCCTTATGAATTTTAAGTTTAATCATTGTTAATTAAAGGTGTGCATAAATGAAGAAAGATTGCGTGTTGTCACATACTGTCTATAGCACATGTTAAAATGGGTTTACTTATGGCCATTTTATTAAGACAAACAATGTTCAGTGTATCCAGTATATAAATATACACGTTTATAAATAATTGCTATTTTTTTTTTTTTTTGAGTCAGGGACAGAGACCCCCAATGTTCACAGTGAAGTATGTCTCTTGCACTGTGCATTACAAGTCAGTCTATGCTACAAGAGGCAGGGGATTAAGCAACTTAAAATAACTGCTGTATCATGCATGTTGAAGCTCCCCTCCCCACTGAGCAAATTTAATATTCATTGTATATACTTGGTACTTTATTAGACCAGTAAGCTGATCTTTAACGAACCCTTTTCATACAGGGTCACAATGAAAATAGAAATATAATATGCAGAGACACCTTAGAACAGCCAGTAAACTAACATGTTTCCAGAAAGAAACTGATCTATGGAAATAACTCACATGCAGACAGTGGAAGAGCATGTTAAATCGTGTAACAGTTGGCACAGAGGATTAAGAAGGTGCTATTGAACTGCTTCCTGTGATCCAGTGGTCCAACATTTAATTCCCGCAGCCACCACTGCAACATGCATGAGCAAGTTACTTAACCAGACCATACTCCCAGGCCAAGTCTGGAAAATGCCCAGGGAGATCAATGCTCTAGCCCAGTCAACAAATACAAATAAATAAAAAGACATCCACTTAAACAGAGACCAGAGGGCATGGCTGAGATGTAGATTGTCAAGTGCTGAGACAGGAATCTTAACCAGTGATTCATCATTCTATGTTACCTGATAGCGCAAAATAAATCCACTTTAATTTAGCAGTGCATGTTCTCTCCACCCACACCGTGACATACGTTATAAAACAACAACATTCAGATTCAAGGACATCTGTGACCATGCAGGGTTGCTTCTTATAATAAGGGTAAGAAGGGTGATTGACAAATGTGGTTTCTCAGCGGGAGAGTAATAATGCAACCAGAAATCTTGTAATGCTAAAAGGAAATCTTCCCTTTTCTTTTTTATTTTTATGACCCATACACTGAACGGTGTTTTTGTGTCTGGATTTGTGTCATTCTAAGAGCAGAAAGCAGATATATTCCTCAGCTATTTGCAACAAGAATGGGTTTATTTTCAGTCAGCATCTGTGCCATTGTAATGACATGTTTATTTTTGAAAAATAAAATTAACTGATGAGCAGTAACTGAGCTGTGACATTGTTTTGGTATTTTTCTCTAGGTTATCGTTCACTAAAATTGACTTGGTATTTTTTCAAAAAATAAATTATTTTTATCTATGTTTATCTGTTGTTGTGAGAAGGCATAACTAAAAAAGGAAAAGTTGACCCATGGTTGTATTACAGTATTTTTTAAAGGCCTTGAACCTCTGAGAATTCCTAAGACTCCTATTAACATATTTGCATTCCATAGTGTCTCCTGCACACCCTCCTGCTGTGACCACCACTTTGCACTGTGTGTGGCATGTCCAAGGGCGTACCCTCATGTGCATGTCACTCAACCAACGGACAACAGAATGATAGACACCAGGTGGTCCCCTTCCTTCATAGTGCTGTATTACAGCAAAGATGCTTCCTTTTCCTAAATGTCCTCATTTGGTTAGCACAATTAAAGTTTTTATATGGTTTGAGCTTGGCCTTAAGCAACAGCTGCTGTTTCTGAGACAACTGTTAATTTTGAAGTTTCTGGTGGGGGTAGTCTGTATGAGGACTGAAACGTAAACAATGATACATTTTCAGTATTTAATTTATATGAAATCTCCTTCTTATCTTCCAATTGTTCACATTTAAAATTATGCAGCAGGTGTTTGGCATTATTTGCATGCCATTTCTTTAATTATTGAATTGCAGTAGAAGTAGTGTAAAGGGAAATTGGTACTATGTATTTAGCCATGGGGACTGTTTCTTTAAAGCTGGATTAAATATTGCTTACTCTGTACAGACCTAATATGATTAAGGCACTAGGAACCAAATGAAGACTGGGATCCACTACAGAATAAGCTAGCCAGTTTCTGCTGTAGTAAACACTGCAGTGCAATATGGGTGGGGCTGCCATGCCAATGTGCAAGGCTTCAGATAAGATTTTATAGCATTGCCTATGCATCCCCTTTTAAGTCAGTGGTAAAGAACATCTCTGAGCATATTACATATAAATTTACATATATATATATATATATATATATATATATATATATATGGGTCCACGACAGAAGAACAAAATGCAGGATCACCGACGACCACATCGCCGAGAAGACATCACCGACAGCAGACATCCCCGACAACGGTGAGTAGTGCAGAATGGGAGTTAGTCCCATTCCTTCACTGTAGTGTGATCTCAGAGTTGGTATATTTAAGTAGGAAGGGTGTGGGGGGGGTGCAGCCCCCCACATGGGGGTGCAGGGGGGTTTGTCCCCTGCTATACACATTTTAATGTGTTTTTTGTGTGTATTATGGGAACGGAAATTTATTTTGTTCTGTAATACTTTGACTTACCTTTGTCGGGGATGTCTGCTGTTGGCGATGTAGTCTCAGGGGTGTGGTCATCGGTGATCTGGCGTTTCATTCTTCTGTCATGTACCTATATATATATATATATATATATATATATATATATATATATATATATATATATATATATATATTTATATATGTACCATGCATACCATTGCATATTTTCAAGTCACTGTAGCAGGGCCATCTTACAGGTCATTGTGCTTGCAATGTTTAGTAATTACAATTGACTATCAACTAAAATAGTGTAAGGACCATTAAGTAATATTTATTGCCAAGTACAAGTTCATATATAATATATTTTGTGCCATTAAAAGCACAAAGATGCTTGGAATGCTTGTGTTTGAAAGCATTTTTCTAAAGATGGTGCAGCTTGGGTAAAAATATATAAGAAAAATCTAAATTTATATTTCTTGGAAAAGTATTCAGCAGCTCCAACCAGGCTTGTTTATCTGCATTTTATGAAGAATCTGATGTATAAATACATTATGTTTGGCAATATTGCTTGACTGTAATCCTCAGTGATTTTTCAGAAAATCACAAATTTTACAAGAGACAGGGCAAAGATATAGGTTAAAGTCAGGGATATTCTTCAAAATCAGGGAAACTTGGGAGCTATGACAAAGTAATTTCATATTTGGTGCTATTAATATGCCATTACTAATTACAGTCATCAACCTTTAACTATTATATGATCCCTTGTTGTTAGAGCATCTATAGATGATGTGAATTCAGAGTATTCCGGTCAACAAAACTATATTAATAAAATCAGCATGGCCACAAAGTTTGCTGCAGAACTAAAATTATATGGCTTATTCAAAGTTAACAATTCACAAAGAAGGCACCAAACTAAGCCCTCAAGAATATTTAATTAGGGAGTTATGCATAATATGCTAAGTTGCAGTGCAAGTTAGCTCAGTCCTGCAATGATCAGAATGCCACTGCCCCTAGTAACTTCACATTGTGCTTATGTAATGAAGATGATGGAGTGGCCAGTGGTAGGACTCTGTGCTTGCATGGGTTAAGCAAAGTCATTTTAAAAATGTACACTTATAGGTGTAGTAACAAGCTCCATCTACTTAAGTACAGTGCTTTCTTACGGTCTATATCACGTTGTTGAACTTTTAAAACTTCGAACGTCATATGGTCGACACCATATGATCGAACTTTTAAAAGTTCAAACTTTTCAATGGAGATCTCTGTACAGTGCGGATTGGGAAGATTTTCCTTTTCTGCACTGTAGTGCAATCTCGGAGTTGGTATATTTAAAGAGTGGGGGTGTGGGGGGTACAAGGAGGCTTGCCCCATGCTTAAACCATTCTGGTTGGTTTTTTCTTTGGTTTATTTTTTTTATTACATTTTCAAACTTTTAAAAGTTTGATCATATGGTGTCGACCATATGATGTTCAAACTTTTAAAAGTCTGATTATGTAATATAGATGCTTCCTCACATTATATGCAAGATTACTGTCCTGTGTTCAGAAACTGTTGACATATGATGCTGACTGAAAAGCTGAGTAAGTGTCACACTTGTCTTTTTGTGAACCTCATCTAGGGTGCATTTCAGTCATTTTATACAGCCAGCTTATATTAATTCACCAGTATGTCCAGTTAAAGGTCAGGACTGGTCATAGTTTATCATCGCTAGCTGCTAAGTCTAAATTGCTTTGAATGTCACACTATATCCTCTTCTTTTCACTCTCTTGTAAAATAATGTGAGTACCCTGTGGGTTACCACAATCAGATATGGCACAAAATGGATTAGATGAACACATTTTTGCAGAACTCTTTAATAAACAAAAATGCATCAACATCCCCCAGCTGCACATAACCTGCTCTAAAGCCACATCACAAAATTTGTTCCTTGTAGTTTGGGAGAGGAAAAGTTCAATCTCTGAAAGATTTGCAAAGTGAATTCAAGTATTCCTGTTTCACTGAAACTGACATTAGACAATGTCATATTTTAAAATGCAGCAGTGACATAGTATGGCAACTCCTGGAAAGTGATCATATTTACCCCCCACTACACACACACACACACACACACACACACACACACACACACACACACACACACACACACTCACACACACACACACACTCACAGACAGACACACACACACACACACACACACACACACACACACACACACACACACACACTCACAGACAGACACACACACACACGCACACGCACACACACACACATACACACACACTCAAAGACAGACACACACACACACACACACACACACACACACACACACACACACACACACACACACACACACACACACACAAAAACACACATCTTATTTTTTCGATATAGTAAACCAGTGATCCAGTTGTATCAAAGCAAAGAAGAGCCATCCTCCTGTGTCATGACTGCAAGGACCACTCTGTTTTTGTCATGACAGAGTCACCAGCAATTAATATTTCAGCTTTACTTTCCACTCACATTTCTGGTTTCTCGCAAACTCATCTATAAGTATTAGAAAAGCCAAGGAACATCCTAATTCTATTCTGTAATCCATGTTTTTTGCACCTGTCCATACAACATAAGAAGCAATTACCTGCCATTATCCTTACATACAACGTTATAATTGCTAATTACTGTGATGATGCCTGGCAGAATCTGCACACTGAACAGATCCTAGAAATATGATTCTTAAGTGTGGTGGAAAGTACTGGACCCTTTAAGGATTTTCCATTATTCTGTGTTGAAGTTAAAAACAGAAGGACCTGGCTAATGTAGTCTGAGCGGAGCCATGTTCACATGGACAGAGGATAGACACTCTCTGCACTTGTTAACAAGGTGATAATTTTAGTATGCAGCCAGGAACTCAGCACCTTTACAGCAGGACCCACATGCCAATGAGATACTTGTTAATGATACTGAGTGCCACATACAGGAAGAGTAGAGCGTTATCATTTATTCTGTGAATTTTCCCTGCAGCAGAGTGTAGCATTGTACATAAGCAGCTTCCATAATTATTTACTGACCATGCTATATTTCCATAAACTTGCTAACTGCTTTCTGTTAAATCACTGTCATGGTAGATTGTCTTCCATGCATTGTAAAGTACCAAAATATCCTGCAATTTGACCTAAGTTTCAGAAAATAAAGTGCCACCAATAAAAAGATGTATTCTGAAAGCAATAAACCTGGCCTCAGAAATATAGGCTTTCAAGCAGAGAAACATGTTGAGTTCTTTTTCAGACTGTAGTAAGAATATTTAGGCTATATTATCTACAATTCGTAATCTTAACATGCCATTTTATATACAATGTAGTTAAAAATATCACTGTGAAATGCATCCTTAGATATGACAGTTTCTTCACAAAAACAAAAGACTTTCATGGGAAATAAGTGCAGAAAAATGTAACTTTAAAAACTGTTTGTAGAAAATATTAACAAACAAATCAAAACTGAATATGATGAAAATTGAGTTTATAGAGTAAACAATAAAACACTATACATTTATAAACTGTACACTGATCTAGTAGAATACAAATTAAAACATAAATTTCAAATTAATGGTAAATGTTGTCAACTATCACTTATTATATGGCTAAAAAAATTGTTAAAAACATAGAAAGCTCCTTCAGAAGGTGAAACACTATTGCATTAGGAGCACACAATACATGTTATAAAAATAGATTCAGCTTAAAGTGGGAATACATAAAAACATCTGACACAGATTTATTGATTTCTTAATAACAATTGACTGCTTTTAGAAAAACTTCATAAATGATGAGAAATAGGTTAAGGACAAGATTAAAGATTTAATAGGAAGTAAATTACCTGGCTAAATGGAATTCATGCCTAAGTACTAAGACTGTTATTATGTGTTTGTTGTAGATCCAGTGATTTCCAAACTAAGCAAGTCAGTCTTGAAAGTGCAGTGTACAGAAATGGATGAATCCAGATGTGGGGCAAATTTTTAAACCTAGCAAAAGGAAAATATGCAGAAGCTCAAATAATATGACATCTATAATAGGAAAATACTGAATAACTGCATGCAACAAAGCAATCAAATGTCTTCAGTCAATTAACTTTGTTCCATACAAGTGCCTGCATATGTTCTTAAAAATGTTCCTGTATAACACATCATTAGAAGTTTTATGATTGCTTCATAAAGCACTGGATCAGGGCCTAGGTTCTTGCAGAATATTCCTGAACGTAATAATGTGCTTTACATGCTACTTTATGGGACAGAACAGAAAGTATTTAACCTTAGCATTTATTCAAGATGGAAAGTTGTTAATTGTGGAAAACCACAAGAATCCTTCTTGGTCCATCAATTTAAACTTGTTTTGAGATGTAAATTTGGATTTGAATCAATTGTGTATGATGTTTATAAAACTACAGTAATAATAAATAATTGTGTAACAATTGCAGCTAAATGGAAACAGTTTTGCAAACTCCATAAACAAAACTGGTCTTAAACTGAATACCAACATATACAGAGTTGAACAATTTAGATGAAATAAACAGTCTGACTATAACACTTAAACAAATTTTTTGCCTGAAAGTTCTACAGAGGAGGACTTCATAGTAAAAAAGTAATAAAATGTGACTGACTGCTGTGGTATCATACAGCCAGATTTTACCAATTTGTGGGAATTCACATATTCCATACAAGAATCCATAACTGATGCTTACAAAAGTGAAACAGAAAATATAACTGTTACATTCAAATGGTAACAAATATAAATGCAGGAGAAGGTTGGAAAAGGAAAAAGATGCCCTTCCTGAAAAAGAAAAATAGTTTTTCAAAATGTACACACACAGACACACACACACACATGCACACACACGCACACACACGCACACACACGCACACACACACACACACACACACACACACACACACACACACACACACACACACACACACACACACACACACACAAACTAATGATGCCCAAAATGGTCGATGGAGTAGTCTGTGTGTCTCTAGTAGCCAGTGTAGTCCTGCCATAAAGCCCTGGGTCAATAAGATACTGGCCAGTAGGTGTCCATTTGGCCAGCCTGAGTGATCTGGTACAGCTCTGTTCAACAAAAGCTGAATGTAAATAAAACCAGTCTACCCGACAATCAATATCTAAAGATTGCTACACTGAGTATTGGTTCCCTGACAGGACATCACTTGGAAGTAGATGTCAAGATAGCAAAGAGAGAACTTAACATTTTGTGAATCCAGGAGACAAGATGGAAGGGCAGTGCACCAAAATCATTTGGCTTGATATCCAGAGTCTGCAACTCAGGGGGAAGTCAGATTAGAAATGGTGTCAGAACTGTGGTGAAGGTGAGAGAAAGAGAGAGAGAGAGATACCCAAATTACCCATCATGGCTAGATGCCCAAGACCATGGACACATTTACAAGTGGATAAGTGACCAGGACTACTGCAGATGGAAAGATGACCATGATGATCACATGAGGGCTACCAGACAGGCGATGATTGATGTGGAAGGCAATAAAGGAATTTTCAGATAAATAGCAATTACTTTAAAATCTTGTCCATTGACAATGATTACCCACATAAATGTAGTGATACACAATTACTCAAATCAATGCTGCTGAGTATTGGGCAATGGTCTTTATGAGAGATATTGCTTTGTCAGAGAGACCTAGATGAGCCACTGACCCAATTCAGGGAAGTTACCCTAAGCTTTGCATGCTAACAAATGCATGGCTGAGCTACAGGAATTTTGTTGTGAGTACAGGAACTGCTTTTAACTGGCTTCAGCTGCTGGAGAGAAAAGAAATACATTTGAATGAAAAGCATAGCAATGTTATTTCAGGGTGACATTTTAAAAGATTAATAATAGATGCTAAAGAAATTCACAAATGCACGATGATGCCAGACTCATTAATATATAATGGGATACATTTCAATTATTTTTAAAAATGGCAATACTCATTAAAACTTTCTTTGCAGATGTCATTGATTTTAAAATATCCACATTTTGTAACTATTGTTTATTAGCAATTATGAAACTTAAATGTATAGGGAGCACTGAAATCTGCAAACAATGAATTAATTCTAACATTTAATCTACTGCTAAAGTGTCATCCTGCTGTTAGGAGCAATTGTTGTTTTATATATTGCAAGATATGTGGTGCACTGATGCAATGTTGTGCCAAGAATGTTCTCAAAGTGTGGCAGGCCTAGATATTGCCTTTTAGCATATAAGCAACATCAGGCTAATAAAATTCTTTGCAAGTCCTAATTTTCATCATCAACAGGGCATAAAAAATTCAGTTTCCATCTTGTCAGTTGGAAGTGGTATTCTAAGTTAAGTAGGTAATATTTCATGTGTATATGTGATATTTGCTGTGATGTAGAAACCCGAGAAAAGCATACTATAAAGATGTTAAGTGTTGCATATTCTTTTGCTGTGTGATACAGAAAGAAGTTAAGACACCACAGTAATAATCCAATGGTAGTGTGATAGATTCCATGCTGACTATATTGTATTTTAATTTACTAAAAAGAAATAATAATGTGAGTGAACAGACAACACAAGCGTAACTCACACCTTCTTCCCCCTAATTTTACTTTGCCTACTGAGTTTTGTGCAGCCTTAAGTAATGAGAGGGATTCATAAAGGTTACCATGACTACAATTAGCGTAGTCTTTCTGAGTGACTGCACAGCACAGAAATGTGGTAGTAATATTCTTGAATACAGAACATGTCCACTTAATTTACACTTAGTGTAGACGTTCATGAATCCAGCATTGAGACATGTTAATAATGTAATAATGAACTCAGCTGTTAAATTCAAAAGCCTTTCTGTCTAATGGGTTATTATTATTGTTATATATTTATAAATATGGAATTACTATAACATTAATATAATATTATATGGCAATTGCACTTAGAATATAGAGGGGTGGGTATCTTGAGTAAAATTTGGGTATAACCACCACAAGCAGGCTAAAAACATTGTTTTAGATAATACATACATACATACATTTGTAATGCAGAAAATCTTACTTTGTATCTGAGAGTTTTCCTTGAAAGATTATTGAACAGTGTGTTTCTACAATGCCTGTGTTTCAGTATTATTTAGGGTGCTGCAATTACTTAATGAGCACACTAGGCTGAGGAATGCCTTTCTGCAAAGTTCAGGGAGAAGTAAATTGCATAAAACTTCTCTCTGGTATGCTATATTTGTATTCACAGGCATGTTGTACATATAAAGCATAGCTCAGACATGTCAGTTTGTACCTTCAGGCTTGTTGTTGTTGAGTGCTGTAATAAATTACATTACTGAGGTCGCCACTGTTCTAAAAACGGATAGAGAGAATCATATATGCAATTGTTTTATTCATTTAAGACATCCCAAAGAATTATCCATTGTGGTGTGCATTCACATGTGTATTACTCATGTATCAGCCAGAACCTCATATGTGCAAATTGTCAAGGGTAGAGACAGCTGTAAAGCAGAGCATGCATCTTTTTCTCTAGATAGAAAGGCCATGCTTCATGGTGTGGCCTTCCTGACTGTTTACTATTGTTGTGTATGGTATGTCAAGCTTATGAGTTGCTCTGCTGAGGATGGAAGGCCCCCAGACAGACAGTTCGGAATGGATATGCGGTTGATAGGTAGGTACTTCCATGCTGATTGATTGACTAGCATTCCCATAAAGAGGTGTAATTCTACCAGTTTTGATCTGATGGCATAAAGCTATTGCCTTTGCCATTGTCTTTTCCAACCAACTAAGCGATTACCTTGCAATGTATTTTCCATCTCTACCAACCTTTGTCTTTCATATAACAGATGATGGTGCATTTGCAGTAAATCTGCAAATTATGTGGTATGGGTAGAATTGCTTTCCTGGCTTATCTGTGTGTTGAACTGCACATTTTCTTAGTAGAGCAAATTGAAAATTTCTGCATGCTGCCAAGTACAGTGATGCAGCAGAAGCAAAAATAAATGATTGTCTGTGCTGTACAATACAGCCATGTTTTCACAAATGTAGCATGTTTTGTCCATACTTCTCAACCTCTTAGAGCAAGAAATCTAGACAAAGGCCTAAATAAAAGTGGGACAAAGAGCCAAAAATAGGGACAAGTTTTAAATACTGCTCATACAAACTTAGAAAGTTGATAGAATAACAGGTATTACATTAGCATGAATTTTCTGAAGGGTATGAAGTCTGAAACTCACATTTCTGTCATTATTTTCTAACTTCAGTCTTTAATTATTTGCCACTAATATGCCAGAAAACCACAATTTTATGAGAAACAGACCAAAAATATGAGGCAAAAATCTGGACATTTTGCGAAAATCTGTACAGTTGAGAGGTAAGTTTGTGACATACTTAGCTGCTTTCCTTTTCATTTAGTACCTGCAGTCTGTGCTGAGCTTGTTAAAACCCACACTGAAAAAAAAGCTATCATGCTTCACCCTCCATCCCCAAAATACCAAGCAGGTATAGAGTTGCATGACAGGCAAGCACAGAACCACAGGATCATTCTTTCTCAGGGCAGATGCTATACAGATGGGAAGCCCAGCCACAATGTAGCTTTTGAATTGCTCAGTTTTGTGTTTCTCATTATTGTAAAATAACATCTGAAGGAAATGTGCCATTTTGGAAGTGCTCTCTCATGGGAATGTGCTTATTTTTTTAGAAGTGTTTTTGTCTTGGTCACAAGAAAATCCCTTATGTCTTATAAATCAAGGGAGTACCTGACCAATAGCAAACATTTTTTACTGATGCAGAGTTTCCTGGCCAAAGGTGAAGTGCCTGAGTACGTTAACTGTGAAGGTGTCGACTGGAAAGTGCAGTTCATGTGTTTGCGGTGGCTATTTTGTATATAATGTATGGCACAGAAAAGGAATAGCTCAGAAGCAGTTTTCTAGAACCAGGGGTAATGGGACTGCGTTGCAGTCACTGTTCTTCTATGTGAATGCTGATTTTTATCAGTAGCACTACTGATTGACTATTGTCATTATATTTTAGTATATTAATAAACACAACCTCACCGTGGGTGAGGTAGGAGTTACCCATGCCCATTCAGAGTAAATTGGATTAGAGTAGATAAATCCTACACCACTTATGATCAGGCAATGACTTTTAGTGTTATACTCTGGAGCCGTTGAAGAAAAATTGTTGTTTTTATATTTTTAAATAACTCCATTGTATAACAGCACTGTTTTTCCCCATGAGAGATATTTCTGCAAATCCTTAGATGCAAAGACCCCCCTTCTTTTCAGTGAACATGAACATATTATGAATAAACATGCATTAACCTGGGCATTTGTAGTTTTTGCTACTGATAGCAATGGGATTAAAGTACTGTCAGTATTATTTTTAAATGTTTATTTTTTCTTTAGTATAGAAGTTGTAAGTTGCACTTTCTGTTTACTGCTGTTGAGGGGACATTTTAAGCCTGAAATGAAGGTATTTTTATGCTGTTCATATTTAACATGATAAATCTGACAGTGATGTCTTGATGTCCACAAGTTCAAACAATATGGTCTGTGTGCTGTGCAGATATTTTTGTGGTAGCAATTATAATTTATCTCAACTAAAAATCTCCTCTATCCAAATAGCCGTATTTGAGGGCTATTTGTTGAAGCATTGCATAATTGCCAGAAATGACAGCTTCTACTAAATGACCTTCTGCTGTCTCATTTCTGGAGTTAGTTGCAGAATTCTGTTAAGCATTCTTCTGTTTGATAAACGTGGATGTCGCTACCCTATTCCAAGGTACATTTCTAAAAAAAAACATACCTTTCAATTTGTTTCAAAAGGATATGCCTTGCAAAGATTGATTTCACATTAGTTGCTTGAAAATACATATTTAGGTTAAGTTTACACGTTACAGTAGAGATTCGATTATCCAAACTAATTGGGACCTAAGGTAGTTCAGATAATTGAACTGTTCAGATAAACAAACATACATTGAACCAGATAAAAAACTTCTAAAATATTGTGTTTTTTGCATGCAGGGAATACTGTTTTCAACCATACCTACTTCCAGCATCAAAATCTATTTCATAAACTAAAACCATGTACCAACACCCCAGGTAACTTACCCAGAGAATCCTTACAGCTGTCAGCCTCCTCCATTGCATATCCTATCAGCATCCTCCTCAACATGTCCATTCAGGAATCATGCATACCTGATATCTGGAAAAAAGCATTTGTCCTTCCACTTCACAAAGGCAGCAACAACTCCAACATCTCAAATTTCCATCCTATTGCCATTCTTTCCCCATCTCCAAAATACTTTTTTACCTCATATATTCTTTCTTAATGCTATTTTCTCTATATGCCTCTTTCCCTCTCTACAAGGTCACTTCCTAAATCTACTTATAACTTCTCTTACTTCGTTATTATCAGACATTGAGACAGGTTAGTCCCTGATAATAATTTCTCCAACTTACTTGTACTTTTCTCATTTTTCAACAGTGTGTCAAAAAAAATGTATTATGTTCATTGTTTTATTAATTTTTTATGTTCATTGCTTAACTCATATTTTATCTCATTGACTTGTAACAAATGTCTGTGCTAATAAATGTCTATGCATTGTAATACTGGAGCTTTTCCCCTTGGGTCTCTGCTGAAAAGGGCTTTGCCCAGTCAGACCAACCCAGTTAACAAATGTCAAATAAATAAATAAAATGTACTCATACTCAGTCCCTCAGTCATCTGGTAAAACAGCAAATCCTTTCCCCCATTCAGCATGGCTTTAGGCCCGGACATAGCACTAACACTGCCCTCATTTAGGTTCATAGGTTCATAGGTAGGTACTAGGCTATCTGCCCGAGGGCATTTATAAGCCTAGCCAGAGTGTGTCAGCTTTCGCTGCCCCATTGATTAATTAACTGAGCCTCTGTCAAGATGAGCCAATGAAGTGATCCCAGGGGTGTATTTTCTGTTACCCATCCACTCGTCAAGGTTTCTCTTCAAGAGTGTTAGTGAGGGGCTCTGCCTAACGTAGTTAGGAATTTTGTTCCAAAGCATGGGGAGTCTCTGTGACAGGAATCTATCCCTCCAGTATGTTCTATTTATTGTTGTGGCGAGGTTTAGCTCACTAGAGTGAGCGGCTTACAGTGACATGGATTTCTTTAGGTGGAGTATGTCCATTAATTCTGAGTTGGACGTGGCTTTGTAAGTCAGGCAGAGATCACCTATGAGTAAGTGAAATGCCACTGAATACAGCTGGAGTTTTTCCAGTCGGGCTGCATGGGACATATGTTTGAGACCAGTAATCCTCTTGGTGAGGTACTTTCGTGGTCTTTCCAGCTGTTGGAAGTATCTTGTGAGGTACATCCCAAACAGGGCATTGTACTCTATGATGGGTCTGATGAGTGATGAGTAGAGGGGCACTATAACCTCTTTATTTCTAGATGTGAACCCTTTAGTAATTAGATGGGCTACATAGAAGGATTTCCTAACTACTTTGGCAATATGATTGTCAATAGATAGATTACTATCTACCTGGGTCCCTAGATCTCTTATTACCACTTCTGTATTAAGGGGGCTGACACCTATATGGTAATTCATGGGTGTTTTGTTTTTCCCAAATGGGATGACTATGCATTTTTTGGCATTTAGCTTGAGACCATGACTTTGACACCAGGTGTCCATCTTGGTAAGGCCCTTTTGGAGAATGTCAGTGTCAGTGAGTCAGTTATGGCTCCCAGTTTGCAGTCATCGGCGAACTTGGTTAGCCATAGTCCTCCTGTGTTTGCCTGTACTTCTGAGAAGTTTATGCCTAACAGTGGCTCAGCACTCTTCCTTGATTTATCAAAGGCATTTAACACTATTTCCCACTCCCTTCTGCTTACAAAACTCTCTAATCTCAGCCTATCTCCCCCTATCCTACAATGGTTTACTAATTATCTCAGCAGTAGGCAGCAATCTACAATACGGCAGCATTCTTATTCCCCTTTCATCAATACAAATATAGGTGTCCCCCAAGGTTCAATGCTGGGTCCTCTCTTATTCAGCATATTTGTCAATAACTTTCATACCATTCTTACCCACAATACTGTTATCCAATATGCAGATGACTCAGCTATCATCTGCTCTTCTAAATCTGTCACTGCACTACAGCATCTCACCCAAGAAGCATTTACTTCTCCCGGAACCTGGATGTCCCAGAACCATCTTGCTCTCAACCCAATAAAACAAAACTCTTAATATTTACCCCCACAAAATCTAGCCCTGTTGACAAGTCACTATTCTCCTTACATTCCCAGAGTAACACTATCACTGAAGTTGTCCCTAGTACCAAATTGCTAGGTGTCATCATTGATGACAAATTAACTTTTGACCTTCACATCTACAGCAATATAAAAAAAAAGACATCAAAAGCTAGGTGCCCTTTATAGGCACACCTATTTTCTTAGCCTTTCTGCTAAAAAGGCCCTGGCCTCATCCTTCCTGCTTTAAACTCTTCTATATGGCGCTGCCATCCTCACCAATCTATAGTCCTTCTTGAAAACAAAATTAGACTTGCTACAACAAAGTTGCTAAATTTGTTACAAATGCAAAATTTTCTACCCATCACTGTTCCTCTCTGCATCAAGTAAATTCGCAAGAATCAACTCACTATCTCACTTTTCTACAATTAACTATGGCCCACAAGCTTATCTACCACCCAGAAACCTGCCTTTCCCTCTCCTCCGTACTGACCACGTCTCATCCTAATTGACACCTCAGGTCCAAAAGCAAAATGTTACTGACTATCGAGAAACATAAGCTCTCAGCCGGTCAAATGTTGTATTCCTTTACTGTCTCTAAGTCATGGAATAAAATCCCTCCTTCACTCAGGACTATCAGCAATCTTGCCTCCTTTAAACAATCCCTCAAGCTACATCTCTCCTCTCACTGGTTATGCTCCTGCATCCCAACAAATAACCCCAACACCTGACATGTCTCCCTGGTGTCTCACCAATTGCTGTCATTTCTTTCCCTTCTCTCTGCCATACTTACTGCTTTGCTGTCACTTTAGCTTGACTTTTCCCTCCTTTACCCTTACTGTCTTCTCCTATTTTTACCCTGAATTTAACTCCCCTCTGCTATGAATTCCACAGATATATTTATATGTATGTGTTATTTGAATGTATGCCATTTATTACTTCTTTATTTTACCATGATTGTAATCATTTTTAGTGTTGTTAGTATTTTCATTCAGTGTAATAGTATTGCTTAACATTCTTTGTTCTGTGTATTAATATTTCTTTGTATGTAATTATTGTGGAGCTTTTCTCTCTGAACCTCCACTGAAAATGGGCTCATTCTAGGCCCGGAGGACGTTCTCGGTTAACAAATGCAATAAATAAATAAATAAATAACCATTCAGCAATTCCAGTGGACAATAAAGAATCTTTTTCACACAAAAGCAGGCTAAAAGCTCAAAAACATGCACAAGAGCATATGTATAATGTTTACATATTCAGACTCTATGATTTTTTCTACCCAAAAACTTTAGAAGGCTGCATTCGGATAATTGACATTTTGGATAATCGACGTTCAGATAATCGACTCTCTGTTGTACATGCAAAATGTAAAAGGCATTGAATTTGGAGGAAAGAGACATGTTGTGATAATGTACATGTAAAAAAACTGACAGTGATATGGTAAATGATGCAAATGTCTTAGTCACCAGTTTGGCTTGGCAAGCATAGCATTGTCATGTGATCTATTCTGTGAAAAAGATTACTTATTGGATTTTTGTTTTCATCATTCTTCTTTCTCTCTGTTTTCTCTCTCTCTCTTTTTTAAACTTTTTAACTAACCAATGAAGCTGATAATATTTTAATGTTACTGTTTATATTCATAGACATCATTATCCTACTCTCAGTCGTGGAAGGTACTGAAGGCTCTCTGCATGTCACTATTTTATCCTCAGTTATATAATTTCTTGCTCACAAGTGTGTAATTCTGCTGCATATCTGCTTTTTTCCCTTCTCTTCCTCATTGTCCACAGTCACATGTCTTACTTACATGAACTGAATGATTGCTCTTTGTTAAGATTCGCCTCATTGAATGCTGTACATATATGGATACTTTTGGGGAGTTTCATTGGATATCACAGTGGGGTACGGTACAGATTGCTGAGACAAATTTTTTTTGTCTTCATTAGTACAAGTATATCGTACACTGTCTTCTGTCTGCTGCCTTCCCATACCTTGACTCCTTGCCTAAGTGTTTTATTGTTATTGTTTGCCACCTCTAAACACCATACCTGAAACAATGTTGCAAGTGTAAAGCCTTTTATAATATCTGATTATAGGGCACACAAGACTATGTTTCATTTCATCTTTGATATATGGGTAGATGGTGCAGAATGGTCCATTTTGTGACATTGCATGATATTATACGTTAACTTACTTACTCATACTGTCATGTATTGCCACAAGGTAGGATGGGATTTAAGTCTACACCCGTAGCTCTATAGTTTAGCCTTTTATTCTCAGCACTGTGCAAGATTCGCAGATGTGGTATTCACTGTGTACAATCAGCTACTCTGGAATGCAGGAAAATGTCATATATGATTCAGCTAGAGCTGCACTCTACTTCTGCAGAAGCAATATATGAATTTCACCTTGAAGACAATTGGTGATCAGAATACAGAAACAACACAACATGAACTAAAGTGCTACCATGATTGAGACATAGCTGTAGTTTGCGCCAAAGTTTCCAAATATAATACGATCCAACATATTTAGAGTTGCCCTTGCAGAAGAAAGTCTACTGTGGTCCTGTGGAAAGACATGTTGTGATGTCATTAGGAGTTTATTGTCATATACATGAGCCATGAGCTCCCTATCCATATTATAATGCATAATAATGCCGCACTGCTTTGCATTTTAGTTATGTGTGTGTCAGTGACTTTTATTGTGCACAGTGTTTACACTGCTATGCATCCTAGTTTACTTAGTAACTCTCCCTTTCTTATTGCATTCTGTACTTTGCTCCTTAGTATATCATAGTATACTAATTTGTGTAACAGCGACATATGGAGTCTACAGTACTTGCATAGTTTTATACCCTACTAGTAGTAACCCTCCTTTACGCGTGCCTTCTGTTCCAAAAATAGTTAAGGTATTCAGTGCTGTACTGTTATTTTACTTAGTAACCCCTCATGTGTGCCTGGTATACTAGTGATGCTTAGAGAACTCTGTGCGGCAGGGTGTATCATACTTAGACAAGTGCCTTCACTGACTTGTTCTGCTCACTATGTCAGATATTTACAGAGGTACTTGTACTGGAAAGCTGGACATGGTCGTAACTGAGCCTGACTATGGAAAATATTTACAGAAGTATCCATATTGGAAAGCTGCATGTGGAAGTATCTGTGTCTATATAAGTATAGCAATGTCATATCTCAAGTAGAAAAACAAACAAAGGAGCAATTCTAAAGAAAAAGAGTAAACAAACCTCAATAGAATTGGTGTGGACTCTGCAAATTCAGATACAGGAGTCACAGTTTAAAAATGATTGAAAATCAGTTTCTGGCAAGTATCGATACCTACTTGAAGTATAACAGGTAGCCAGCAACTGGAGAAACTGACTAGCATCAAGCAGTTATTGTTTTTTATATAATAAAAACATATCTTAAGAAATATTATATTATAACATATGGCAAAATTTGAATAGTATTTAAGGTTTCATCACATTTTAGAAATGTTATGCAAAAAATTTGTCAAAGCTTTGAAGATGAGAAATACATTCAAAGACATTTTATAAAATGGCAAACTGCTTGCAGCAAACTATACTTAATGTTATTTCTTAACAATTAAGCTCATCTTTTTCTTAGGTTAGTTAATGAAAATCTTATTGATACTTTTGTCTTACATATTCACACTACATATGTTGTTTTATTAAATACTGGTTTTGTGTTCGTGAGTTTTGTCTATTTTCATAGACACTTAAACTTGTTAACAGTCATTCTGTTATATTGTTCTTGCATATAAATGTAATAATATATGTTATTAAAAATATAATATGAAAACCAAATACAAACTGCTTTGTGTCTTTCACAGAAGCAGGCATATAATGGTAGGAACATTTTGCACACCACCATTTGATGTAGTTGCACCCTAATGTTACTGTAGACTCAAAATGAAAAATAGGAATAGTTTGGGCTTCCCTACATGATCTTGAAGAGAAATTGCTTGAGTGTCATTAACTCTGAAAAAGAAAAAAAGATGAACAACATAAACATCGAATGCTTTTCTCCATAGGAAACCATTGCCAGTATGATTTCTAATTATGCGTCAGCAATGATTTACTTCTTTGGGCAGTGTTTGAGAGTACATATATCGAGATTTATATTTCTTGCTTTCATGCTTCAGCATTCTTCATTTCAAGATTCCACTTTAAATATATCTGCAGTATTTTTGGCAGTTACCAGTGTAACTCTCTAACTCAATTCAATTCAACAAAAGTCTAATTCAGTACTTTAAAAAGCTTTGGCTATGTCCTTTTTCTATTTCTGACGAACTCTTACCTATAATCAAGTGCTAAAAGGGGACTTCATGCCATGTTTGACTGCATTCTAATTGTTATGTCTGTAATCTACTAGTTCTACTACCACGTGAGTCTGTTTGACATTTAATATCATTTTAACGTATGTATCACTGCCCTGAATTTGCAAACTGTTTATGTAATTGTTTGTTCTATGTATGTCTGGAGCTTTTCTCCCCAGGCCTCCACTGAAAAAGGACATGTATCCAGTCAGACTATCCTGGTCAACAAATGTAAAATAAAATAAAATAAATAAAAAATAAATTAATTAATTGTAAGTAATGGTAACGGTGATTCTGACCTTTCTTTGGTCTCCCTGTATAGAATGCACTTCCATTCTGCATTGACTGCAGAGATTTAATACCATTTCTAAAAAGACATTTGCAAGATAAATGTTATTAACTTTGCTTTTCTAACTTGGGAAACCACATTCCAAACAGGATGCTACCCCACTGCAATCCAAAAAAAAAAAAAAGTAATAATTTTACTACTGTCCTCCTTTGGTATTTACAAATCCAAGCATATTGCCCAACTGGAAAGGTTTGGATGATTTTTAAGAAAAAAAAAATTAAAGGCCTTAAATTCTTCAAATATCCTGATAGACTATCAGGATTCTCTTCATACTCAGTAGCCTAGTAGGTGCTCAAAGGTGACCAGTGTATTGATTTTTGAGCCATGAAAGTCCTGATTCTATCTGACCTGTTTCTTCACAAAAACAGTGACTCAACAAACACCCATACTAGGGCATGTAAATTTATACCAAAAGATAAACAAGACACACTGGAAGGATAGGTTCCTAACTCAAGATATTCCCAGCATATGGTATAAGTGACCACTACAGGTCATACAAAGCACTACTTTATCTGTCTTTAAGACTAGTCTTGATGATCGGGGTGGGTAGATGTAAATTTACACCAGTGTTATGTACAGTCCTTCTTGATTTGGCAGTTGTACACAATTACGTACTCTTAAAGGGTAGTGTGAACTTTTAAGTGTGCTTACTTAAAGGTGTGTAAGGCTAGGCCTCTTATGGTCCCTCTGATCATTTGCCTAGTTTTGTACCTCTTTGTAATCATTTACTCTGTGCACGCTGAATTTACCCCACTGTCAGTAAAAAGATGCTTTGATGTAACCAGTTTTGATAAGAACAAGCATTTCCTTCCAAAAACATAATAAATACATTTCAGTTTTATAGTTTTATAATCTCAAGCCACATTTTATTTGGAAAGCATTCCTTTAAAATTTCATGAATGGATTACAAATAGTTAATAATTTCAGTAAGTGGAATATAATTGCTACAGTTAAAAAATACATTCAAAGGGTGGGCATTGTGGTTAATTAAAAAATGCCTCTAAAGCATATATCTATCAGTGTTGTATAATGTCTTTATTATGCAAATTTCTCATTAATAGAAGTGACTATTTGTAAATACAATGGCTAAGGTATTATATATTTCATCAAAGTTTTTAAACGTCAGCAAGTCAAATCAGACAGGAAGAACCCCATGTTTCTGATTTTTGTACAGAGGTCATCTGAATGTCTAGGCTGGTAGTTCTGCTCAATGGTCAGACATGAAGCAGTGGTAGCTCTACTCATAAACGTAGTGAGCATCTCAGAGCAAGACACAAAAATAGGCAAACATCCATCAAGCAACTGTCATTAGGTTAGGTACAAGAAAAACAGTGAAATATGTTAAGAAATATAATGCACAAAGTGCACATTTTACTGCAATGGCATCCTGAAAAGTACACAGATTTCACGTGTGAAAAAAATTCGGTAGCTACTGAGTTTAGCTTTCAAATGATGGCTTGTAAAAAGAATAAATTATAGAGATAGATAGATAGATAGATAGATAGATAGATAGATAGATAGATAGATAGATAGATAGATTTGGCTACAGTTTTTTTTTGAGCCTTCAGTGATGTTTGTTTTTTTGCTTCCTGCTTATTTGGGTTGAATTTCAAATCAGAAAAAAAATCTCTTTTGTTAGCACAGGTGTCTGCAAGTTAAGTACAGAATAGAGAAAACAGATTAAACATGTTTTCAAAGGTCTTTATTTGGGCATTGGAATAGTCAGAATTTACCAAACCATTGTACAGTGTTCATCCAGGTTTGTTGATCAATTGCAACACTATTGTTCCACCCTTTCAGTGACCTCCTCATTTACACAAAGCACTGCTTACAGCTGCAGCTGTTGGATTCAGTGAAATCATTGCATTACCAGCAGGTTTCTGCTGTTTGTTTAGCTGCCCAGGTCACCTCATTTAACCTGCCTATTTACCTTGACACAACATTGTGTGCCATCCATGTAAAGAATATGTAGACAGTACATGTGTGCCATTCAAATGAAGAGATTGCATGTTATGCAGCAAAGAGCTAGTCTCTCATGTCTTCTTCACAAAAGCACATATTTAAAGGCCCTGAAGCATTTAAGTAGTAATGATCAATTTTGATAAAATGTTTATTTTAACATGCTATCATTTACTTTTATGTGAATTCAGTGGCAAATATTAACTTATCGGTGGGGGGGGGGTGGACAGGAGTACATTCAAACATTTCACTTCTGTACTTACATTCTCAAATCCTCCCCCACTCCACCTGACATTTTGAAAACATATACACAGGTATCTCTGTTGCCCCTACACACAACAAATGTACATTATCGTTTTTATCTCTTTCCCTGTGATTTAAAATATTTTTTTTCAAAATCAAATAAATTAGAAACACTGTGTACAACATTATGTTGCAGGCATTAATTTAAGCAGTTACAGAAGTTCTGGGGACTCTTTAAGTCTTAATATTTATGAGTGATGTTTAAAAAATGTGCTCAGCTGAATATATACAACATGGTTAGTTACAATTTTGCAACTAATTCCTCATAGAGATTACATAGGCTTTGCAGCTGAGATCTGGCTTGTATAATTAACATTTCTTGCTATTCTGAGTATATTTGCAAATGACAAGTGTTTTCTCTCTCTAAACCTTTGAGTCTGTATGAATGATAGAATCAATCACTAAAGTATTCTTAAATGTCTGTAAAAAGTTTTAATAGTGATTTAGTCTTATAACAATTCCAATGTGGTGCATAAAACAAGCCAAAACGTAAATATTTCTGTTTTGTTCGGGTAATAGTCAAGGGTGATACTTTATTGCTTTGGTTTCCCCAGTAGTGGTGATGATTTGTTAAAGTGTCATATTCATTTTTGTTTACTAGGAATGTGATGTAATAGCACTGAAGTCAGTTTTTCTACTTACTACCTATTACTGTGAGTTAACACTTTTTTCCCTCTCTGGGCAGTCGAAAAACAGTAAAATACCCATTCTGATTAGAGCTTTTCTGTAAGCTTCAGTGCATATTATTAGATTCATTAAACCTTATCCTCTAAGTACCATAAATACCCTCACTCCCTTCTGGCTAGCTGTTCTGTACATACAAACCCTTCTAGCCACCCCTCACTCACCTTTTCTCTTACCTCCTCTATTAAACCTTCTCTCCCAAGTGCCTCATCAAACGTAGTTAACTGTGCTCTCCTGTCTGTCAGCTCATTGCATCTAAATCTATTAAATGTCACTCTGTTGTGCTTCACAATCTATTACACTGCCTTACATCTCAGTAACCTGCCATCTACGTACCCCCATTTTTCTGTACCTTTAAAACTGCTCCTCCCATTACTCTCACCCCATCTATAGCAGCTATACAATGAATGCTGTGCATAAGTTTAAAGCTAGAGGCTGGTGATTGTGCATGCATATTTTAACCGCTTCTCTCGTCTTGTTGGTGATTATGTAATGTTTTTAGCCACATCTGTAACATGCACAATGCAAATAAGATATGTCTGTGTTGTAATAGTTCTACTTAACTGTTCTTAATGTTGAAGATATTTTATTTCTTTTTTCTTTTGATTTAATAATTAAGACTACTTACTTATTGCTGTTAACATGCTGAGGTGGTGGTGATGCGGTAGCGTTGTCGCCTCACAGTAAGATGTTGTCCTGTTTGATTCCCAGCTAGAGCGTCTTCTGTGTGGAAACATGCGTGAATGGGCGTACCTTCATTGAAGGTTGTGCGTCAGAGCTGGCAACTCTGTACGTAAAAATCTACTGCCAATCATTAGCGGACCGGAGTTCCGCTGTGGCAACCCCTAACTGGGAAAAGCCAAAAGACACAACAACATCAACAACTTATTGCTGTTAACATGCACCTTTTGCCTTCTAACCATTAACTGATAGTTGTTTGAAGTGTTTCATCATACAGATTTATTCTCCTCCTTCTGACAGGAACTTTTTGCAAACATAATGTATGCATTGTGTGTGCAGCTTTTCTCCATGGGCTTCTGCTGAAAAGGGGTGGGGTGCCCACTCAGATTATCCCAATAAACAAATGCTAATAATTAAATAAATACAGATTTTACATGCACCCAGAAATGGGCCAAATAAGAATATGTGGGGTGCAGTTACATGTCTCCCCTTTCCATGATGGACAGGTGTGCTAAACCTGGGGTAAATTTGAAGTTAACCATTCATTTGTCCAAATTATGTTTGAATAGAGTAAGAGAAGTTTTGCTTTATGTGGTGTAGAAGACAGTTCCACAGAAATGGTATTCTCTGTGATACGAACTTATCCTCCAGCATGGTCTATTTATTTTGCAAAAGAGATTGAGCTCTCTTGAGAGGGTGCTTGTGATACCACTGGACTTGAGAATGTATAACAGGTCTGACAGAATAGAGTCTATTGTTGCTCAATACATAAGGCACAGGTTGCCTCTCAGTAGCCGGTATGATACTGAGAAGAGGGACAAAGCTTTGGGATGGTCTTCATAGTTTTATGGTTTAGGCACTTGATTTTTTAGTGAGAAAGCATTGTGGTCATTCCACTTGTGACACGTGTTTGAACTGGTACCTACTAAAAGGGACATTATACTCAATGATTACCCTAATGAGTACCAAGTTCATTGGAATAATTGCATCCCTGGCTCTGGGCACAATACCTTAAGGCATAAGCTGTGCAATGAAAAAGGACTTCCTTATAACAGTAGATACATTGAGATCAAAGGACAGTTCATTGTTAGCACAGATTTCCAAATCCTTAATTACAGGATCAATTCTCAGGGCTGTGTTGTCAATATGATAGTCACAAGTTGAGTCATTCTTGCCAAAGGATACAATTATATACTTCTTGGCATTCAGTTTTAGTCCATGATTTTGACACCAGCTATTTGTTCAGGGCAGGCCCTCTTGGAGGATATTGGAGTCCTCTGAGAAGTTTATCATAGTATGACATTTGCAATCACCTGTAGACTTGGTTGGCCTCAAACCCTTAATATTAGCTTTGGCCTCTGAGATGTAAATGCCAAAGAGAAGTGGTCCAAGGACTAAATCGTGGAGTACACCAAAAGTGATAGGTCTTTTAGGGGAAGTAGAGCCACACACTCACCCACCTTTAACTCCCTGGGTTCTATTTATTAGTGAATTTGCTATCTAATGAGTTATATAGGGACTGCCAATCAGCTGAGAGAGTTTGTCTATGACACTTGAGTGTAGGATGGTGTAAAACATCTTTGCAAGGTCTAGATATAGGGTGTGCACTGTTCTGCCCCTGTCCATTGTTTCAGTAACTCTTTTGAACATGTCCTTCAGGTTAAATAGGTAGAACCTACCCTTGACAGATCTTAATTGGGTTGGATCAAAAGTGTGTACATTACCTATATTCTTATTTATTAATTACATAATGATCCTTTCCTTAGCCTTACAGATGACACTGGTCAGGCTTATGGGTCTATACATACCCAAGCCTATTCAAGCTCCACCTTTGTCTAAAGGAATGACTGTTACTCTCTTCCATTCATCCATGATGAAGTCTGTTTTGAGGTTGGTATTAAATAGCTTCTACAGGGGATCAGACAAGTCATGTTTCCAGGCTGACCAGTAGGCAGCCTGGTGTGTTATCTGGCCTTATAGACATTGCATTCTCGGCTACACTGATTTTGGAAGCCATGCTGGATATTTTGGCAATTAGGAGAAGTAGCAGCAGTTTCTGGATCTATGCAAGCAGCTCTGAGGAGATAAGACAAGTGTGTGATAACATGCTTTGGTCTACTTTTCTAAGGATACACAACTTTGCACAGGAGTTTCCACAACATAAGGCTATAAATATTGTCTAAATGCATATATTATACTGGAAGAAGCCCAGGATATTAGGACAACCTGTCCCTGTGCAGGCCTGCCATTACTTATGGTGAGTGCATGGCCCTCTGTAATCTAAATGGTGGTCTATACAAGTTAGGTAAGCATTTATTTGGTTACATGTGTATCCTCCTTCATTGTAGTAGGGTAGAGCTATGTCTACAATGTTTCCCTGGGTGTCTCCTTCTTTTGCTAGCAGGGATGACTGCTTTACTCAAGACACACTTGTAAATCCTAACACAATAGGTAAGCCCTGTGGAGAGTGCATATGTACCAAGCAGTGGCAAATATATTCCTATATATGTCTCTGCAGCTGTGTTGTAGTGCACGTAAAAACACCATTAGAGTTTGAAATCAGTGAAAAACAGGCTTCTTAAGCACTTTCTGACAGCACTAAGGTGCTTAACGATTGTTAAACCCCTCTAGCACTAGTCTCATGCAGCAGTCACAGCAGAAGAATGGAAGGAAGCCATTAAATGTTTCATTCAACCCTTTTTTATATCTGAATGAAGAGTTTACTGGCTTCCCAATGCTCTTCTTGGATGGCTGCTTTCTGTGTGGCTGTGCTTTCTAAGCTGTAAAACACTTACTGTTGCTACACTTTCTATGTTTTGTACTACAGGAGATTAGGTGAAGCTTATGTTTGGGTCTTTCTGATCATAACTAGGATGTTATGTGTTTGACATGGATGCCAAGATTCACATCTCTCAAGGTGAATTTCTTGCCATCCATTTCTCAAACACATAACATCCTAGTTATGATCAAAGACCTAATCATAATCCCCTGTATTGCATGCCCCCATAGTTATCCCTCTGAGTATAATATGGTATAAGAAGGTTATATTTTGGCTTCACCTGTCATCCTACCTCTATCAGCAGTATACAGTCTACAACTCTGTGTCAAGTGTACCCAGGTATCTGTATGCCCAAAGAATAAGGCAGACAGCAGAGGCTGAAGGATTTCATCCCTACCAAAAATGATGTACTGCTACAGGGATGAAGGACCCATGATCTGCCCAACTTTAGTAAAGCAAACATGGTGAACAGCAGTCCACAATGTAAATGCTGTGGATGGCCACTGTCACACAGAACAACTTGTTCAATATGTGAATTACTGATAAAATAGAGCATGTCAAGGCAAAATAATGTTCTATAGCAGCACAAAGGCTGGCCACAGGGAGAACCCATGTACGCAGCAAGCTAACAGAGCCAATGGCATTCTTGCTATCCTCCCAGAGGGTAATGGTACTGGAATCATCCCTATAACAGTGCCCATTAACACCAGGATGAACTCTCCATTCATTTTAGTAGATGATGCCCCAGGTAAGTACAGATGTATTCTGTACAGCAGGCCTTCACATATAGACTGGAGGCTGACCATAGCATGTGCTTCATATGCTTTATTACAGGAGTTTGTATTATCCAGCCATGTCAGGATGTATGGACACTGTAGCATGTATGTCACACAGACTCAGTTATAACACAGGTATGCTCTTCACTCTGGTGTGTCTCTTGTTATGTGTTCAGAGGGCAGATTATTGCTGTCGTAACATCTTTAAAAGCTGGGACAATGCCAAATGATGATTTTAGCGTCCATGCTGAGACTGACAATGATGACAAGATACAGATGCCTGACTCACAGTCAAATGACACAGTGGCACTGTCTTTCTCTGTCCCAGATGGACATCCTCTCACAGTGCAGTGCAAAGGGGTGGACTGACTCTTAGAGGAAACCAAAGCTGTATAGTCTGAACACTTATCATCCTCAGTGAGGGAGGGGGTCTCTCTGGCTATGGGCACCATCACTGCTCTCCCTGCTACTGAAGCAGATAATGAGTGCCCTGCATCTGATGTCAGTGTACCCACCACTGTGCAACCTTACAGGAGCATCTGGTGCTATTACATATTACAATTAGCCTCTGACATGCAAACAACACTCATTAACAATTAGCTAATGTGCTGTGCCATCATCCAGGGACAGTCTGCTGCAAACAAGTCCAGCATGGAGATGGTTGCTGTGCTGCATGGCATTTGTGAGGATGTTGCCCCACTGAGGCAACATCTCTGTGCACTGATAGGTATCATGAGGCCTGTGGTGGAACACACCAGTTCCATCACCACCTTCATGCAGAGGACTGCCAGTGCAATTGTCTGTCAAAGTCCTGTCTGCCACTGTTATTAGGGGTCAGAGTAAGTTATCCAACTATGATAACCATGGGTTGGGGCATCACGGGGTACATGGCTGGCACCTGCATCTAAACGTGTATGACACTCTGCTATCCCTAATCATGGGCAGTAATGACAGTCACTTTCCAATAACAGGGCATCTCACCAGCAGGCTTCAGATAAGTCCTAGTCTTACAGTACCACCTCAGGCATATTGTGGGACCCGAAGCCCTAGTGCAGTAAGCCATCCGTTAGGTCAGAGTCACATTATAGAACTCTAACCCCATTACAGGAGGAAATAGCCTGTGATTCAATGTACCCATCATCTTGAGTACCCCTTCCCACCTCTTGTGACAGGCTCCTATGACTCACTATGTGCAATGACAGCTACGTCATTATGTCCCTTGTCACCTATGCATATCATGATGACAGTCTGACTCATTTTATACTCCTTCTTGTGTGCTGTTTGCTGGAGTGTATGATGCACAGTATAGTCTGAACTATGACTTTTTATATAAGTAACTGTGTTCATTAATGACTTAACTGTGGCCCTATGACTTTTCACTATGCAAGAAGTGGCGATATTGGCAAAGTATGTCATATAAGTGAATCAGGTGACCTTCCTGGATGCTGTGGTGACACATCTCTTATGATCCCACGTGTGTGATACACTGTCTACAAGTTTGTATAATGAATGCCCTTCCTTCACAAACCTTGGCACTTGTGAGTTAGGTGGGACCTTTATTGCTATATGTGCATAGTCTAAGGCACCCAGTACCTGAAGGGATAATGGTGATGTCATAGAAGGTACCCGCAGTTTTGTATCTCTTTAATGGTTTGTTAACTTACTGAGTATTTCAGAGATGGGCACCTATGACATACCCAACATGTCCCCTGGTGGCCTTTGAAAAGTCTTTGTAGAAACAGTTATACATACTTTGGCCTCCATTGCCATCATAAAGCCACCCATTTCTATAGATATCTGTGTGAGTGGCACAAGTCAATCAAAGTTCATAGGATGTCCCAGTCTATAGTGATCAAATATCTCTTCATTAGACAAGTTGTTATATGTCAACCGCTGGCAGCAATGTTCTCTTAGTGTAGGAAGACACCTCACAGATGCCAGCAGTGAGTTGTGCTAGTAATAACATGTTTTTGGTGTTGCATTACTGATGCTGCTTCCCTTAGCATAACACGTGCATGGTGCTACATTACTGTTAGTGCTCCCCTTAGTATAACACGTGCATGGTGCTGCATTACTGATGCTTCTTCCCTTAGTATAATACATGCATAGCGCTGAATTACTGATGCTGCTTCTTTTAGTATAACATGTGCATGGTGCTGCGTTACTGCTGATGCTTCCCTAGTATAACACATGCATGGTGCTGCATTACTGGTGCTGCTCCCCTTAATATAACACGTGCATGGTGCTGCATTACTGATACTGCTTCCTTACTATAACATGCGCATGGTGTTGCATTACCGGTTCTGCTTCCCTAAGTATAACACGTGCATGGTGCTGCATTATTGATGCTGATCCCCTTAGTATAACATATGCATGGTGCTGCATTACTGATGCTGCTTCCCTTAGTATAACACGTGCATGGTGCTGCATTACTGATGCTGCTTCCCTTAGTATAACACGTGCATGATGCTGCATTACTGATGCTGATTTCTTTAGTATAACACGGTGCTGCATTACTGATGCTGATTCCCTTAGTATAACACGTGCATGATACTGCATTACCGATGATGCTTTCCTTACTATTGTAGTGGTAGGCAACATTTGGCATGCTTTTAAAGTACTACCTAACTTGTCTATGACTTCTGACCCCTATCCTTATTAGATAAAATGGATAACATTTGCTGTAACTCTATTGCAGAGCTCTGTTCTGGGGAAGTGTACAGACACATTCTCCCCATCATGTATCACTGATAACTGTTCATTGATGGATGCACTAGTATGACAAATAGCTTAAAATAGTTAATTCGGTTTGAGTAGATTCACTATATCATGTGGTCAGCGGCAAAAAAGATAATTCAGGGAAGTGATTAATCATGAAAGGAGTTTCACTCCTTCTGCTGAAAACATTAAAAGCAGAAAAATCCACTTTGATTGACAACTGAGATTTGTGGTCTTTTGCTACTTTTTTGGGGAAGTTATTTTTAACTTTACATTTTTTGGGTGCCTGGTCTTTTTAATGTGTTTTTCATTTGTCTTTCTCAGAGCTAATGGCTCTGTGGGATGTAAAAGGTGGAGAATGACTAATGCGAGGTAGATGGATGATGCTTTGAATCAAGTGTATTTGCACCTTGGACTGGTCCTTAGTGCTCTACAGTCTAGAATTTACAGACAAACTATTAAAATGTTCTCATGAGCAGTGTTTTGCACTGCATATTAATATTTTTGTTGCCCAAAAGAGGGACCCAGTGTGGTATTTTACTTGAAATGACTTGACAGAGCAGCACTGCAGAAGAAAATAATGAATTGGTTACTACAAAGCAGGACTGGCTGCTACTAGACTGGGTATGAGCTAGAGCTGCACACAAAGAAGAACAGAAGAGGGGGAGAGCTGTACTTATTTAAATATTTTTAAGAATTCTCATTTTTAACATTTTGTGGTTTGGGGACTCCGGTTTTGATTTTGGCAAGTACACATTATGAACATGAAGATGTGATCATAGATCTACTTTGTGAATAGCTCTTGTAAACAGGTTTGAAATTGTTATACTAGAGCCACAATATATGTTTGACAAGTAGAAGACTTTATTAAGAGAGCTCAAAAATCCTCAGCAGAAAGGGACCAAATGATTGGTATCACTGTGCTTTGGGTTATGCAAACTGTGAATCAGTTCTCAAGCCATCAAGTCATTAATGTGTAGCAGCTAATGTTAAATGCAATGGTTTGCATACTTGTTCGATATCTTGTAGCATGAATGCTGTTATTTGATCCTTTTTTTCCCCAACAGAATGATGACGTTTCTTCCTTCGGCAGTAACAATGCTGTTGGCATTGTCAGTATTTGTGAAAGCACAGAAGCTACCAACTCGAGATGAAGAACTTTTCCAGATGCAGCTAGAGGACAAATCACTCTTCCATGATTCTTCAGTAATTCCTGATGGGGCGGAGATCGGGGGCTACCTATTCCGGGATAATCCTAAAAGGTACTAACATGCCATAAAACAAATGCTGTTCAATACTGTTCAGTCCAGTGCTTGCATACCTTGTTTTTGTCTTCCAAGTTACATTAGTTATTTTTGTAATCTAGATAAAAATAAATGCCCTACCAAAATTTGCCAATCTCCACAAATAGTTAAGTACACTCCAAGCTGAAAATATGACAACCAAGGCTAGAAGAAAAGTATTCATTTATTCCAAGACTTCAGGTAATTGCTTTGGTACAAAACTTCATCAGACCATAAAATATACAATTAACAAACACTCTTAAATACAGATCTAGGCACCTAATTAACCAATTAAAACAATTCCAGTTGCAAACAATCAATGAATCAGTCTCTGTGTTATCAGAAGGGGTTTTAAAGGTACACTTTTATTGAAGCCAAATCCTTTGTCTGCCTGTAGATTTTTAATCCAGTGCAGTTCCTCTTTTTCTATCTTATTCTGAATGCTCCCTCCCCTGGGACTCACATTAAAAGTGCGTAATACCATTAACTGAAATGTGTGTCCTTCTTTCTGCTTAATATGCTTATTCAAAGCATTGGTGGGCACATCCCTTCTTATGTCTCCTAAATGCTCTAATACCCTATCTTTTAGCCTCCTACCTGCCATTCTTACATAAAACTAGGACTTTTTTGCATGTAGCCAAATAACATGAACAAGAGAGAAATGTCCCTACCCTATCTGATGTTGTACTAATTTTCCTTTCTCTCATATAACATAATTTTTTCTTTCAAGGAAGGAGTGTTCTTAAAAGAAAACTCTGGAGAGGGTCAGATGATAATCTTAATTTTGTCATCTGCCAATAGGTCAGACCAGTTAAATTTAATAATATTGCATACCATCCCAATATTACTGGAATATGTAAGGGCTAACCTCATCTTCCCTTTTGACTCTTTACTGATATTTCTTTTTCCACCATTCTCAGAAAATAATGGTTGCCCTACTGTATCTCTAAGTTCTGTGGCATGTAATATTACTTGCCGCACCTCTTGCTCCTTGTAACCCCTTTCTATAAACTCATTACTTAACAAATCAAAAGTTTGGTCCATTGTGCATATATCAGTATGCAATCTGAAAACCCTTAAAAATTGTCCATTCATAGAATTCCTAAAAACATAACTAGGATGCATGCTAGACCAATGCAACTTGTTATTCTTCCAGCATGGTTTCTTATAAATCTCAGTATTAGAAGTACCATTCAAATCTTTAGAAACTAATACATCCAAAAATTTTATATTAGAGGTAGACGTTTTGATGTTAAACTTTAAAAAATCTTTGCTATTGTTTATATAAACTATAAAAGTATGGAACTCACGTATATCACCTTTCCATAAAAGAAACACATCATCAACAAATCTTTTATAAAAAATAATGCGTTCTTTATACCTCTGATAATTTGTGTTGCTGATTACTCTGTGTGATCAGTCAGAAATGAGCTGACTGCTCAGACCCCATAGTCATTGGGAATAACTCTAAATAATGTTTTGACATCTAATGTTACTAATAACTTTTCGTATAGCCTTGGTTGTCATATGTTCACATTGGACTGTACTTATTTTTGTAACCTACATAGTCTGCTTATTCTACTCATAAACATTCTCTCCCTCTCTTTTTGTGGCAAATGACTACTTTTGTGTGCATGTCTGTGTGTGTATGTGTGGGGGGGTGTGCACATGTTGTTATTGTTTTCTTTTGGCTTTTTCCTGGTTAGGGGTCGCCACAGCGGAACTCCCATCTGCTAATGATTGGCAGTAGATTTTCACGAATGCTGAGGTGCCAGCTCGACCTCCAACCTTCAACGAAGGTACGCCCATTTACGCATGTCTTTTGAACGCCCATCCAACCGCGGGGAGGACATGCAAACTCCACACAGAAGGCACTCCCTGCACTCCAGCCAAGAATCGAATGGGAGAACCTCTTGCTGTAAGGCAACAACGCTACCGCTGCTTTAAATCTTTGAATACTGTCTCCCTCAAAAATAGTCGAGAAATATATTTGACCTTTTCGTTTCTGACTTAATGTTTACATTTTCAGTTTCTCTGCCAACTTTGCACTGGGTAGTTTATTTTTCATCTTTTGTTTTCCACCATCATTTTCCTTTCTGGGCATTTAGAGTCTATTGTAAATTGCCTCTGACTTGACGTACTCTTCAGTTTAGCTTTACACACAAGCCACATGTAGCCCACTTTAAGAAAGAATTGTCATGGCAAATTCTACTTTAAGCAGAGACTCTTTGAATGTCTATATTAGCTATATATTTGGAAGGATAATTCACTTCGTATAATTAGTCATGCTAGTGTAATGAGCAAAGTGGAAAGCAACAATATTTGTTTAAGGACTAGTATTGTTTTTTCAGGGTGTTGGTATCTCTGCATGGGTATTTTACCACTGTCCTACTACAACATGACTTGGTCTCTGCACACCTTTGTGATTTTACTAACCCAGTGTTTACTGCAGTTCTAAACATTGGTAATACCTAAAGCAGCACTGGTCTCATACTATGGAAGCTGATTAGGCCAGATTCCACTGACGTCAGCCGCTCCAAAACTTGCTTTCAGCTTCCACAAATGCCTTCCAGTGGATCCTGTAAATATGTTTACTGGTGTATGTCCTGTTACACCCTTGCCTTTCACATATGTTTCAGAGAAATACACCATTAAGGGAGCAACACAAAACACAAAATACTAGAAGAAATGAAAAAAAAACAAAAACAGTGAAATGGTGAAATATACAACTGTGTAAATTCAACAGAGTTAAAGCATTTCTTGGAAAACAAAAAACGAAGAGATGGGGAATCATTACAAAATACAGATACAGAAATGTGAGTGGTAAAATAACACTGTATGATTTAGTAGTGATCTGAATATGAGAGAAAGTGCTAGAAAAAGCAAAGATAATTTCTGGATGCATACAAACATAGATAAAAGGTAAAACAGTGAACTATTGCACTGCTGTACAAACAATTGGTAAGGCCTAATTTGTATATCTGTGTACAGCTTTTGAAGTTGTACTTTAAGACTGCCTTCTGAAGCCTCTCCCTCACCCCAATTCCACACCATTTCTGGCCTGTCCCCTTCCTGAGTAGTAGATTCTGGATACCAAGTCAAGTGGCTTTGCTGCACTGCCCTTCCATCTAGTTTTCCTGGATACACAGGATGTCCAGCCTCCTCATGATTCATCCTGTCAGTGAACCTACATTGATTGTAGCAATTCTTAGTTCATGTTTGGCAGGTTGACTGGTAATGGGTACAGCTTTTGCTCAACAGACCTATCCTAGGTAATCCAGGTCGGCCAATTTGACACTGGCCAGCCAGTAGCTTATTGACCCATGGCTATTGTATTTTATGACAAGCACACACTAGACAATGGGGGCACATACATACTTCCCATCATTAGCACATCATTAGCATTGGTCTTTGGTGTAGGTTGCAGTAGGCTGGATCCCCAAACCCACTTATCATCAGCAAATGCCCATGAATTACCTTGATCCATATTTTTAGACTCCGGTGGCTAGCCCTGTCATGGCATGCAGTTTGTGATCCATGTTCTATTATCTTGAGAATACTGTGCACCATAGTGGATGCCCAAAACAGTTGATCTATATAAGTCTTCCCCCATAGGGCATCATCTAGAGTCTGTACTGCTGCTCAGAAATGCATTCTTGGGTGCGTTTGAGATGAAAATACTCAGCATGTTTTTGTTTTTGTTTTGTTTTTTTTTAATAAGAGGTGAGAGGAACCCACAGAGACACAGGGAGAACAAGCAGACTCCATACAGGTATTGGGTAGAGGTCAGGATCTAAACTTGTACCTTGTGCATGGAAACTAAAGGCCTTAACCATTATACCAGCTGCTCCCCCTTACTTGTGCTTGATGTCGTTTGGTTTTTCCTCATGTATTTATTTTATATATGATATCCCTGGTGTCTAGTGGTGGTGCAGAGGATTTATATCTTCTGAAAGAGGTGGGGTGGATATAGGATTGGAATCTCTTTCAGTGCCTTTTAAGGCATGCTTCTTAATACTACTCCTTATGTCTAGTGTTTCCTGCAGCACATTTTTTATATTTTTATACACATGCCTTTAAGACATGCCACATAGAGAGTAATAATGTTATGCAGTGTTCCCTCAATCCACATCTTAGTTCTCCCTGGTGTCTAATGGTAGCCCCACCCCCGTTATATTTAAGTGCTGTTAAGGCACAAAATGCAAAAGCTTTCTCCCTGGTGTCTAGTGTTCCCCTAAACCATTTATTCTAAGTTATCTCTAGTGGCTAGTAATTCCTCAACCCAATCAACATCACATTTTTAGTCTAAGGAAGATGATGCCACAGTTATTCCTTGGTGTGTAGTGTTTCCTGCCTCCCTGACACATGTTGTGTTCAATTGTCTGCCTGGCAACTTATGCAAAGTAATCCCTTATGCTAGTGATCCCCTGATCCATAACAAAAGGCATCTGTGGTGGAGAGTGGTCCCTCCAACCCAATGTCACAGGCTCTACTCTATAGTTTAGGGGTGTGTAGATGTATGATGGCCATCCCAAAACACACACACACACACACACACACACACACACACACACACACACACACACACACACACACACACACACACATACACTCTCTCTCTTAAACTCACACTTGCAGCCCCTCACATGTACTCACAAACAGCCCCTAATACTACCTGACTACTAAACTCTCCATCTCTTAGCTCTGCCAAAATGGATGATCATGGCCTTTTGGCTATATTCAATACCGCAAGTGGCCTAGAGCAGCTATTCTAATTTACACAACCAAGCAATTGACTGGATACATAAAATACCTTATTGGAGGCAGTTCCTGAGGCAAGCACACTGTTAATTTTTAATTAGCATTTTTGTCCAAAATCACTGTAGTAGAGCTTCTTTTGAATTTAAAACATCACTGAGAGGTGTACACTTAAGTGTGTGTGTTTGAGCAAATGTGTATGCATGCGTTTGTATGTGTATTAGTGTACACTGGCAAGTTTCAATACTTTGTTCCCCTTACACCCAGTACACAAAGGATAACAAGTACCCTAAATATAACAGTAAGAAAGCAAAGAGAATCTCTGAGAAGGCTAAAAAGCAAATTAAGGGAAAAAAATAACTGTACAAGTTCTTTTCTAGTTTAAAAACAGGCAAAATATAATTGATTTTCATGTTTTAAATGCAAATGTTTAATGGAAGCATTTCTGCAAAAAGTACCCCAAAAATGCAATATTTTCCATTTTTTTATGCACTAGACAATATAGTTTATATAATAAAAAGGTGTTGAAAGTACTTCTGCTATATATGTTTTTTTTTACAATTACCAATCACTGATGTCTTTTTCCAGTTTGTTAGTTCTGCTTTTCTTCCCAAATGGAGATTTTGCTGTTGTTTCATCTAATCATTTAAAGTTTAAATCATAACTTTGAAAACTAAGTTATTGACAGCAACCTAAGTGAGTTCAAATACCAAAAATAAAAAATAATTGAAAACCATTTCTACAAAATACATAGTAATTCAAAAGGCATGTAGTTCTGCAATTCACAAAATTATCCTCAGTATTTCTTAACATAGACAACCTCTCCCATATCTATCATACAAGATACACTATACAACATACATCATAACTTAAACCTAGCCTTACACCTAAACTAGCTTTAAACCTTACCTAATCATAATTCTGTACGTAACCCAGTTCTAACTGTAGCATTAATAGTAATCAGAACCAAAACATCAATACTTCCCCAGATGAAACCTCTAATGTTGTTGACTTATGCTAGCATTACAGCAATGGGATTCAACTATCAGACATTTCATTCAAAACAACATTCAACAACATGGTATTTCATTTAAATAAAATATCCCAATAGGTGAGATTAGAACAACAAAACTTGACCAAACCGTTCATAAACAAGTAGCCTGATTTTAATCAGCCTAGATATGAATCTATCAGATGTATGCATTCCTGGAGTGGATATGGTGTAAAGTACAGCGCAAAAACTAGAAAAAACAGTGAAATCAGAAAGAGATAAAGAGAGAGGGTGTTATGGTGTGATTATTTCATCCCGACATTCTTGACAAATGTATTATCATAGGATAACTTTTCCCAAACAGATACCTAATGCATTTAATGTTTAGCAGTGAAACTTCAAGAAAGTACCACACAGTGACAATTCCGTTATATGTTACTCTAGGTCTCATCAGGAGAATACAGAATGGGTAGATCATCACATCATGTCAATTCAAAAGCACAACACGTACCACAGCATGTCTCTCTATTTGAACTGCATTGCAGCTTCAGCACTGAGTAGAGCCTTGGATTTTGATTTCATTGCTTTAAGGAGCTCTAGAAAACTTCCTAAAGAAGCTGAGCACTGTAGAGCAGTCAGTGCTAATCAACTGATTTCTTAATTAGTGAGAACCTCAGCCAGTTGTGCTTCTGATTTTATCAAAAGACTTGTGCAGCAACTAAACGAATGCCTAATGTTATTGCTATGGCAGCCACAGCACATCCCTTTTCTGAAACATTGAATGCTTATGTTACTTCTTTAAGAATTATTTCCACCTCAACAAAGTATCCATGAAGACTGTCTTAGTTAGGCCGTGCACTCTGCTTTTGTTCTGACCGTAGTTCATTCTAGGGATGGCTCACTATAACTTTTCTCATAGCTAAATTAACGACCCAAAGCAGCTGTTTTGGAGAGGGTAATTATTTACAATCTGCAATAATCAGATAAATACTCTAAAGAATAATAGATTAAAACAACCACAGGCATTGTATAATATGAAACCTTATTGTAAATATACAACTTCCCAAAAAACAAACATTACTAACATTTACTCACCTGGAATAAAAACAATAACTAAGAGGCAGGCATCATTAATGCCTTATGTTTCTGCCTAGTGATGACATAGCAGAGTCATACATGTTTTCCTTAGTGATGAGTGTCTTCTCTGTGGTCTTGTCCTACAGCTATTTGACTGCTGCAGCTGGTAGGAGTGATATACATAAGAGTTACCAACACACACACACACACACACACACACACACACACACACACACACACACACACACACACATATGAACAAAACTACTCATGCATCCACTGGGTGATATTCAGTCAGGATCATTGTGCAACAAACAGGGATTTAACCATTTGTAATGTGCCAAGACTTTCCAACTTACACTTTTATAATAATCTTGTGATGCACTGCGTAGTAGTGTAGACCATAGCAGTCCCATCCCTATACAGGCTTCCTATTTATATGTCAGACAGAAAGTGTACTTGTACATACAGCACTTATCATAACAACAGATCTTCAATGAGAGGTCACTGTAACAGTAAATCATTGCATTTTGGATTAGCTTACCTTATGCGTCCCTTTTCCCAGACAGATTTTCTCTAACTAGTGGCATATACCCTATGAGGTAACAGTACAGGTATCAGATTTACTAAGGTACTGAGAGTCTTTATATCCCTTGTGTTATCCCACCTTCTCTTCCATTTACAGGGGTGAGAGACTGTGATAAGCAAATAGGTGCAGTGCGGCCCTGCAAAAGACATAGTATCTCACAAAAACAATGCTGAATTATTTGTGTTCTTAAATCCACAAATCATTTCACAAAACACAATCTCCTTATCTCAACATGTACTAATGCAGGAGGTCTAATAAAATTGTATCAAACTTTCCTAGTATAAAGAAATATTTTTTTGTTTGTTACAGAATCTTACTATAAAATAAAATAATGTTACAGGATAGTGAAAATTCTTTACTCTTTACAAAGGCATGTCCGTACTTAGTAAAACAGTAGCTAATTTCTTACAGGTAAAAAAAAAAATCTACACAACATCCAACCATATCAAATAATGCAATTTGAAAAAAAAATCTTACTATCCAGAAAGACATTAGGTAAGATTGTTACCCTGTTATAATAGTAATGTGAGTGATATCTCTATTATGACCATGAGTAAATAAAAAAAAAATCTGGGTGTCAAAGACATTGCTGAAAAATAATCTGGTAGCTAACTGCTATAAATCATGAAAAAATATTTGTATTTTTATATAAAAGGCAGCACTTGTATCTAGTAATAATAAATAGCTTTCAATGAATTTCAAAATGTTTATCCTTTCCCATAATAAGAAATGTTGGTTAGCAGTAAGATAGCAGGATAACAGTGCTAGAGAGCAATCCTTGTATTCTCTCCACCCCTGTTGCTGCTGACTTTAAGACCACCTATGGTCAGTTACCTTATGTTTCCCAACCTCAGAAGTCCCAGTGCATGTAACAACCCATTAGTGTAACCCAAATTTGGAGGATCACACTCAGAGGAAGCCCATAGGCTAAGAGTGGGTGCAAGCTGTCACATTCCATTGAGTGGAACAGGGACAGGTGTGGGTCTGTCTTACTGTAACTAACAGTGTGGCTTTCTGCTTTATGCTGGGCTATATTATCTGGTGGGACATGCAGTAGACATACTGGGAGAAGGCATATCAGATCTTTGCAGTGAGGTCCTCCTCATTGATCCCACTTTAATACTCTGACAACTGCTACCCCCATCAACAAAGCTTGGTCTCTATTAAGAATCATACCATTAGCACATCCTCAGCACCCATCCGTACCCTCCTCATTCATCTCCCCCTATGCTTGGCTCCTAACGTGACTGGACAGGTCATCCAGGTCACAATTAGGGCCATATCCCTCTGTTCCATAGAGCCAGTTGCTTCAGCAGACCACCAACAAATAAAAATACTGGTGTAAAGAGAGAGTAGCCCAATTAAGTCTCCTGGCTGTAAAAGTTTGAGAGCTTCTTCAGTAATGATGGTCACAGTGGAAACAAACACAACAGGACAGATCTCAGGCTCAGGCTTCAGCTTGTCCTAGTTGACTGATAAGCATTTATCTGCCAACCACAGTAGACATAATCTCTCTAGCATACCCTGAGGGCCAGATTCCAAGACTTGCTCTCAGTGTAAGTGACTTATTCCAGTGTAAGACCTACCTATAAAACAGGCTTACATGGGACTAAGTCTCTTACACGTAGAGCTGGGTCTTGGGTTTCCCCTGGACCTCTATAATAGTAGTTACCAGAATAAAATAAAAGATAATGATATAGTAATGTATTTAATGATGACACATGCAAGGTCAGCACCTGAAATCAAAGTACAACTTCTGAAGGTAGAACTGAAGCGGAAAGATGTACTATTTGAATAAGTTAATAGTTTATTGGCTGGCTGTATTAAACTACCACAGAAGTTTATGCCTAAAATAAATAAAATATATAAAAATAAAACTAACTAATTAAGAAATAAGCAATATAATAGTTCTTGTAGAGACTTTCAAGTAAAAGTTTTATGCAAACTTAATAAGAAATGATATCATCTAAAAATACCTTTCTCAAGAAAACTAACTCAAAATAAACAAACTGTATGCTGAACTTATGACAAAAGAGAGAAGAAACTGTTTAGTAGATTAATTGTAAGGCTACTCCTATTTGTTATTTGTGTGACACAATCTGTTACAGAATTTAAGTCAAGAGAAATAATTTGAAATAAAAGGAAAATGTACTAGTTCACAACATTTTAAAGCCAATCAAAAGCCAGTAGTTAAATAAAATAAGGGATGAAGTATGCAAGAAAAGAATACAAGCTGTTAACTTTAGTATTATCTGTTTGGTACATCTGTGACTTCACAAGTCAGAAATCATGAATCATGAATCACAACCTGCTAAACAATGAAACCTCCCTAAAACACAAATCCATACACAATGAAGTCATGGAAAATTAGCAAAAACTCAGATGTAATTGATGTAGAGCAAACCTCTGCAGCTTCATTGTCCAGACCCCTTAATTTGTTATTCTTACTGAGCATTCATGCTACCTCAGCAAAAGTGCAGTACTATGAAACAGTTGCATCGGCTATGCCGCTTTGAAATAAAAATACCTTATGACACCATTTAGACTAATAAATTCTAAAAGAGCCTTGCTGCTTATTTATTTGATAAAAAAAGTAATGTATGTGAGGAATGGGAATTGCAGAATTAAGCTACTGGTAGAAAAACAGTTTATCTCAATGCAGAGTACTGCATAACAACTAGTCAGTCAATGGTATTATTATACTACTGCACAACAACTAGTCATATTCAGTACTACTAGTAAATAGTGTGCCACATAACAACTAGCCAGAGTCAGTAGTATTAGTAAATGAGAGTACTACATAACAACCAGTCAGGGTCAGTAGTATTATCAGAATACTGCATAATGACTAATTAGATTCATTAATGTTAGTAAACAGAGTACCACATAACAACTAGTCAGAGTCAGTAGTATTACCAAATGACAGTACTGCATAACAATTAGACATAGTCAGTAGCATTAGCAGAGTATTGCATAACAACTAGTCAGAGTCAATAGCATTAGTAAATTAGAGTACTGTATAACAACTAGTCAGAGTCATTATTAGTAGTAAATAGAGTATCACAAAATTACTAATCAAAGTCAATAATATTTGTGAAGGCTGCCAGCCTAGCTAGTTATGATTTTGTAAATAATTCTATGTCATTGTAAATATTAATAGGCTCCACAGGCTTGTGTAACAAATGTAAGAAAATTGTGTTATGTTCTGAGCTTCAGAAATGTAACCACAGTGCACCCTGCTGGAATAAAGCTGATAAGTCAAGCATTTTAGGACTTTTGATCTCAAGCTGGGAGACAGGATGTCTGGACTAAGGAATTCTTAGGACAAGAGTTAATTACCATCTTTTACATGTAAAATGTATTTTATTGCTGTGGCATCCTGAAGGTGCAGATTACAAAAAGAAATGTAAATTTTAAGTTCTATTAGCCTGAGAAACTAAATCAGAACTGTTAAAAATGATGTAATCTGAAATGACTCAGTAGTACTGTGTTATCAATTTAAAGACAGAAAGAAAGGAGAGCATTTTGGATTTTGTCTGAAGAACATCAGCTCACCAGCACTTGCTTTCCTATGTAGGATCTTAGACTTTAGTATTTCTGTTAGAGTTAGAAATATAGCCAGATAAGCATAGCTGTTTTCTACATGTATGTCAAAGTATCCTACAGCATTGTTTTAAAGTTTTCTGTGATCTCTGAACTCTTGATTAGCACTCTGCTGAATTGATGAGATTTGTCTTGTGTTTTTATTATTTACTATTAAATATTTGTAAACCTTTCAACTGTAGCTGTTTTGTGTAGAGATAATTTAAGCTCTTAGAGTACATTGCATGTATTTGGTGATACTGTCCAAGCCACTCCAATAGTCTTGCTGTTCAGCACACTTGCTATTTGGATAGCAGTAATATTACACTGTGAAATTGGTCACCCTTTGGGAAAGGCCTTATTAGTAGCTGATAAGAGTAGTTGGTGGCAGTGATTACTACCTTATAGCCTGGCAGGAGGGGGCATAGCTGGAGAACCTATGCCAGCCTTCTCCAGGAGTGTCTGTGTGTTTGTATATAAACCAAATCTCAAAGTGTGTGTGTGTCAGCAACTTGGGCAGGGACACGAAGCACTGGTTAGACAGAGAGGGTACTGGAGGTTTTGGCTTGACTACTCGGCTGAGATCTGAACCCTATAGCTGTGGTAGTGGGGAATTTTATTGGGGATCTAGAGAGAAACAGAGGAAATAGCCCCAGACTGACTGTAATCTCTGTGTGCTCTTTAGGGAAATTGTACTTTACTGTATGTGTACTGGTTATCCTTCCCAATGTGCACCCCCCTCACTGGTGCTAGTGGTAAGGATTGAGGCTCCTTGATTACTGGACCAGTGCATGGGCATCACAGTATTAATAAATGAGATTACTGCATAGCAGCTAGCCAGAGTCAGTAGTATTAGTACAGTACTCATAAAACTAGTCATAGTTAGTAGCATTAGTAGAGCACTGTATAACAACCAGTCATAGTTAGTAGTATCAGTAAATAGAGTATTGCATAACAACTAGTCATAGTCAGTAGTATTAGTAAATAGAGTACTGCATAACACCTAGACAGAGTCAGTAGTATTTGTGGAGTACTGCATAAAAATAGTCATAGTTAGTAGTATTATTAGAGTACTGCATAACAACTAATCATAGTCACTACTATTAGTAAATTGAGTACCATGTCACAAGTCAGTGTCAATACTACTAGTAAATGAGAGTACTGCGTAGCAACTAGTCAGAGACAATAGTTTTAGTAGAATACTGCATAACTAATCATAGTCAGTATTAGTAAACAGAGTACTGCATAACAACTAGTCAGAGTCAGTAGTATTACTAAATGAAAGTACTGCATAACAGCTAGTCAGAGTCAGTAGTATTAGTAGAGTACTGCATAACAACTAGTCAGAGTCATTAGTATTAGTAAATTTGAGTACAGCATAACAGCTAGTCAGAGTCAATAGTGTAATAAATGAGTCTTCTGCATAACAAGTAGTCAGAATCAGTACTATTGGTAGAGTACAGCATAGCAACTAGTCAGAGTCATTTGTATTAGTAGAATTCTGTGTAGCAACTAGTCAGAGACATTAGTATTTGTAAATGGAGGATACAGTATGCCACTTAGTCAGAGTCAGTAGTGTTAAACAGTTGACGTGATTTTACAAGTCAAATGATAATCTCGATGCTGTAGTGCAGTCTCACAACAATCTGTCATTACCACTAGTAATAAAAATACAAAATGTTACTGTCCTTGTCTATTGCTCCACAGCCATTTTTGACATGCATCCCTGTGTGCAGACTTAATTAAGCCCAGATCATGAAGTAAAGAGCTCATCACTTGTACTGATGGACAACCAAGACAGGCTACAATTTCAGGCGTTTGACCTTCATGATGAGAAAACAGGAATAATGAGACACATTAGTCTTTAATACCACAGCTGGGTATGACATTGCATTTAAAACACAAGACGTGTTCACAGAACCAAAAGCTGGAAAATCAAGAGTTTAATTCCCATCTTTGTCTGTGAATGAGCGAATGAGTATGTCTGCGAATGAGGGAGGGCATTACTTGTTCATTTAACTAATTAGCATTCTGTTGACAGAGCATGTTATTAATTAAAACATTTAAGCAGTTACATAACATCAGTAGCATGAATAATGTACAGAGGCTATAATTATACTAATAAAGAGTTCTGGCTGTGGTCATGATGCCTTCTCATATCATAAGTTGTTGAATCACACCCAACTATGTTTAACTAAAAGTCAGTGAAATTCCATTTTGAACAAAGTAAAAAACATCATTTTTTTCTTTTATAATGATTATACACTTAAATTGTGTCATGTAGCACCTAAAATGCCTTATTTGATTAAAATGACATGTAATTATATCTGTAAATTCATACTGTGATACAGACTTAGTAAGGGACATGATGATACAGCCAAATGAACTTTGCAACACTGTTACCACTGGTACATAAAATAAATAAAATAACTGGACTCTAATTGTACTACCTGCTTTTGTAAGCCACAAAGTTGTTCATTGATGACTTGGCTTTTAAAGTTGACAATTAAAGGAGAAAATCAAGTACTTGTTTTTATTTTCTCTAAGTAATGGTACCATTGGAAGTGATTAGTAAGTAGCCTCCAGCCCAGGGGAGGGGAGAGAGACTTGTATATGTGAAACATTTGTTTTGGACAGATGTCCATTCATAAACTCGTTATCATTATTTTGTGTATTCACCATAAAATGTTCACAGTTTTTTAAAAGATTAAAAGTTAAGTGCATGAACAGAAACCTATCTTAAGTTCATCTTTTATTATTTCATGCATGTTTATATCTAAGTGTTCTGAAGTTTGTATGCTTTCAGCATTATCACTCTGGCTAAATAGGGCTATGTATGACAAAAGCACTATACTCCCCTCAAAAATTAAGTAAAGTAGTTAATATATGCTCCCAAGAGGAGAAGAATGTCGATTTCAAGAGGAAGTCAATTTGAAGAGGAAGCAAATCAACTCTGTTTCTTGTCAAAATAAATTACAAAACCTTTCCTTTAATTTATTTATATTTATTTATTGATTGATTATTATAGATGGGGTGGGCTAAGAAATGGCCTTTTTCGGAGTCCCATGGAGAAAAGCTCAGCATATAAACAGTAAATGCAAAACTTGATGCATGCTTACAAAAGGTGTAATGAAAAGAATATGCACATATCTGTAACATGATCAGGCTAAATTATCAAAGAATTAAAGATAAAACATATATTATATTCACTAAAGAGTTGATTTATATTTTGAGAAGCAGGGTATACACTCGGGATATGCAATTAAATTTATATATAAAAGGTGAACAGTATCCTACACGCGAAGGAAGGAGATCAAGAACTTGATGCACTTTAATGCCTGTGAAGGTGGCTGATGAGTAGAAAAAGTAAACTGGAAGAAGGGTAGAGTTGGTAAATGGAAAAGAAAGAAAGGGTTATTGTGGGAGATGTGGTAAAGAAATGGTACACAAGAGTGCACTGGCTACGTGGACAAATGTGATGGGGAAGAATAGCTGAGTACCATACAGCATGTGACCAAATGTAGTAACTACTGCACTTTCAGTTAATTAGTGGCCAATTACTTTATGGATGAGATGCTGTTTTAATTTTTATATACTTTTGGGAATTAGGCCATGTACATTTCAGCTGAGATGGCATTCCAGAGTTTTGTAATCCCTACAGGGTATAATGAGTCTCCAAAATGATACGTTGGTCATGTGGCTTGTTGTTATTGACTGGCCTCAAGGTTCTTGTTTTATAGTTCTGTACCAACTTAGTGAGCAGTGGACATTTGTTGGGTCTGAAAAGACTGCTGTGTACTACTTTGAGTTAACAGAATAGATTGTTTTGAATGTTTAACCAACTAAGTCTCTTTAAAGCATGGCAGTGGTATGCTCTATAGTAGGTTTGCAACAGGTTTGGAAACATTATACTAGCAGTATTTCAGTTTGTTTAGTTGCACATTCTGGATATTTACTATAGTCAGGCAGCATACAGTAGGGATGGATGTAGCAGGATGATATAGAGGTTGTGTTGTTTCTGGTAGGCATGGTCTTGCTCCCTAGTTATTGATTAGTTTGTTTTATTTTTAATATAGTTGGCAATTTTCATGTTTTGATCAATCATGATACCAAGTAGCTTATTGTGGTTCACTTGTTTTATGACAGTACAGTATGGATTTATTAGAGAGAGATGTGGGACTTATATTAATGACTTGGTGGGGATAAATAGAATTAGTTTAGTTTAGTTTTGTTTGCATTTACTAGTAAGGATGAATTGGATAGCCACTGTTTCGGTCTGTTAAAGGATTTTTCGGTATGATATTTTGAAAGTCTTGTAATGAGGTAACTGTACACATTAAGTTGTAATCATTATATTGCTCTGGTTTGGCTTTTGTCTCTGTTTTTCATAACCTTTGCTAGACAGCTTTGTAATGAAACTAGTACATCTAGTTTTGACAGTAGCTTTTGCAGTAAAATGAAAGCTACTTAAAAATCCATGAGCATATGTTATGCAGGGTACATGCATACAGTATGTTTGGGTGAAACCTGGGAAGACATTGTCCAAGAATTTGCATAAGGTTCACCCCAAGACTTTTGTGAAAATATTAACCTCGATGGCTGTCTTTCGTATCCTGTCATGTTTAAAAAAAAATGGAACATAATATGAAAAATACTATAGTAAATTATTGTTACTTGTTTGTAATCTTGTTTCCATAGGTATTATTTTGTTGTGGAAGAGGACAACACACCACTAGCGGTCACTGTAACACCCTGCGATGCTCCATTAGAGTGGAGGTTAAGCCTTCAGGAACTTCCAGAGGATGCCAGTGGAGAAGGTTCAGGTAAATGGAGAGAAACTGCTGTTCTGCATGCCAGTCTGGAATATCTGCCATAATTCTGCTTTACCTACTGTAATTTAATAGCGCACTGGTGGGAATAAGTTTCCTGCCCGTATACATCCAAATAACGTAGCCAGTGCTAACAGCTGATTGAGTACAGAATGCACATGTAGCTGATAACATTGTCTACTGTGCAAAGAAAGACTTTAAAAGGTACATCTCATACAACATTCCATCATTAGCACCTCCTTAATCCATAACTCTCAGTATCACCGGAACATTCTATCAACCTGGAATAATTAAAGGATTAATGTATCTTTGAAATGCCTGCTTCTGTAAGCCCCAGTGATCAAGTGATGGAAAAAGCATGTATGGCAAATGAGTTATAGACAAAAAACAACCTGGATAACCAGATAAAGATATGGCATACAGCTTAAAAACTTGTAAAAGTAAAAACAAAAAAACGCTGAGCTGAACCACCACGTCTGAAGGTAAAATTTATTTTATTCACATACAAATGAAAAATAGAAGCAGCAAAACAGAGGTGGATCCTACAATTCAATGCAGACAAACCCCCAGGGATCAATGAGACAGTTTCACTGAAACCCTTTCTTAAAGGATGAGCACTTAGACATTAATAATTTGTTTACATGAGAATGTTTTATATATATATATATATATATATATATATATATATATATATATATATATATATATATTTAACTACCATATGCCTTGACATAGTATGCTTTTATTATTATTATTATTATTATTATTATTATTTTATATTGTTTCTATGTTAAATTACCTTATTTGAAATACTTTGCATTGTGTATAGTATTTTATCATTTATATAGAGTGCATTGCATGCAGAGTAGGACTTGTTATTTATTTAGGTTTTTTTTGCACAAAGATTAATTAATGGGATTTTATCCTGATTGTTTTATTGAATGGAACAGTTGATTGGTTAACTATGTATTTAAATAATATGATGTTTGATGCAACTGTAGTCTGATGAAGCGATCAGGTTGATCGTAAAAGTGCTTACTTCTATTTTTCATCAGCTGTGATGGTTTGGCTCAGCGTTTTTGTTTTTTTTTTGTTTTTACTATGGCAAATGAGTTATAGGTTCATAGGTTCATAGGAGGTTACTAGTCTAATGGCCCCAAGGCCTTTAAAAGCCTAGCCATGTAATAACCCAAGTACCCTTATTGACCATAGATGGTTGTTGTTAGCAGAGTGATTCTGTCATCAGCACTGACTGCCCTTGTCCATGAGGGACATAGGGGTCACCCCCAGGGTGAATTTATGGTCACCCATCCAGTTGTCAAGGTTGGGTTTGAATAGGGTCATTGAGGAGCTCTGTTTCACATGGAGTTGGAGCTTTTTCCAGAGGAGCAGCCATCACTGGGATATATAGCTGTCTCTCCAGCGTATTCTGTTAATGTCACAGGCTGTCATGAAGACTTTGTTTTGTTCCTGTTTGGTACAGCCGATTCAATGCATTTGTTTAAGTGGCTGTATAGGTCATTTGTCTATTCCTCTGCATAGGAGTCATTGTTGTCTATGTTGGCAGGGGCTTTGAAACTTTGAAACTACTTAGTAGGCAATAGTTTGCTTTGAAGAAATGTTTAATTTTTTTTTTACTCCTGTTGGAGGTGTCAGGTTTGATCTTTACTTCAAACAAGAAAGATTTATGGTCTGACCTTATCAGGGAGGGCAACACACAGGGAGTAGTTCAGTCACCCCCATGTTGGTGACCACTAGATCCAGGACATTTGAGCCCCTTGTGGGGTGCAGACCAGCTGTTCCAGGTCATTTGAATTAACAAAGTCCAGGAATCTCATAGCGATCATATTTGTGCTCATGAAAGTTGCCCAGTCAATGGAAGGATAGTTGAAATCTCCCATGCCCAAGGTGTTTGGCTGTATACTGAGCAAGTCTAGCAAGTCCAGGTAGGTGGTGTGCTTCTCCTGGTTCATGGTAGAGGCACCTGTAGCTAGCTGATGATGTGGAAGGGTATTTTACTTATACTTAACTCAACCTGGAGTAGCTCAAGACAGTCATACTGTTTCACCAGTCTTGAGGTGAATTTGGATTTAATGAAGTTGTATACACCTCCAACTTTGGTTCTTTCCCACTCGTTTTGGGATCTGAACATGTGAAAGGCATTGCAGCCTTGTATGGCCAGTGTGCTGTCAGTGGCTTTGAACCAGGTCTCAGTGACTGCGCAAACATCAACATCCTGCATGGTGAGTAGTGCTTCCAGGGAGTGCAGTTTACTGTTTAAACTCTTGACATTAAGTAGCATGACTTTGAGTTTGCCTTTAGTGGATTCTTTGCATCGGAAGTTTTGTTGTTTGCAAATTGCCGACAAAAGGCACTATGGGAGAGGCAAGCATCTTTGCCAGAATCCAAAAGCCTTGAGGAGACAGGTGAAGGCCATCTCTAGCAAAGAAGAGTGGACTGTCAACCATGTCTTCCCAGGCAGACAGATACTGGATCTCCCTGGAGTGACACCAGAAGCTAAGCCAATTGTTAAAGTCAATCAATTTTTGTCTGTATTGTGGCATCATCCTAGATGAAGGTAGAATGCTGCTTAAGGCTAGGGACATACCTGCCTGGGACACAGAAACTGAGAGTTCGGTCATGTATCTTCATATAGATAGGTACGTCTCAAGTGATTCACACCAACATGTACCATGACAGTGTCATAATGTACTTGTTGCTGAGTGACTTGAGTGCATGCATGATTTGATGGATCCTGGCATCTGACATGCAGCTGACCGTGACCTTCTCCTTGCTCAGCCTGATGAGAGAGACATCTGTGTGTCTCACTATTGAGTCGCCTATGAACCAGAACATTAGCTTTTGAGGTGTTTTGCCTTAGGGGCTTAATTGTTGACACACTTATATGTATATTATGTGTAACAATATACATAACTCTCTCTACAACCAAACCCCATTTGCCATACCCATTTCTTCCCTCCAAGTTATCTTTCACTTTGTTTCTCTACCTCTTACCTCCATTACTAACCACCAGAGCCATCACTCTGTGTTGACAACTTCCTTTTCTCACCCCTCAAATCTCTAACAGTTAATATCTAAAAAACTGTCATCACACATGTATATACCCTCAGCAATCTTCATTCCCTGAACTGACTTTTTCTTGCATAAAGTCCTTTAACAATGCTAATTACTTGCATAATGTAAATGGGTAGTATGTATATATGATCTGAACCTTCTGCTCATACCATCTCCAAGCTTATTATTGTATAATACTGCTTAGCTCCGGTAGGTATTTGTAATTTGCACCTGACTTGTTAAGTGTATGTCCAAGCTTGTTACTGTATAATATTTGTTATGTGTATGTCCAAGCTTGTTACTGTATAATATTTGTTATGTGTATGTCCAAGCTTGTTACTGTATAATATTTGTTATGTGTATGTCCAAGCTTGTTACTGTATAATATTTGTTATGTGTATGTCCAAGCTTGTTACTGTATAATATTTGTTATGTGTATGTCCAAGCTTGTTACTGTATAATATTTGTTATGTGTATGTCCAAGCTTGTTACTGTATAATTTCTGTTAACTCTGGTTTTTATTAGTACTTGTATCTGTTAACTAATTGTACGTGGAGCTTTTCTCCCTGGGCCTCCACTGAAAATGTGCTCACCTAAGCCCAATGGACCTTCTCAGTAAACAAATGCTATAAATAAATAAATAGTGGTGGATTCTGTTTGTGTACCAGTATGTGTATGTTGTTTGCACTTGGCAGGTCTCTTGTCATTTGGTAGGCTCTTAGTGAGTACCTCCATGTATGTGGGTTTATGTATCTTGACTTTATCTTGTGTGAAAGGGGAGTTGTGTGTGCTGACAACATGTTGTATGTTTTGTATACTGTTATGTGAGAGGACTTATTCGAATTTCATAGTATAGTTACATTTCTCACATTCTGTGTTTGTTTACTTTAGGAGCAAGTGGTTGTCAGTATACATGAGGCAAGTACTACATTGTCTCAGAATGCCCATGTCAATCAGGTTGGCTGGAGAAATGGGGGGGGGGACTGTCCATCCATTATGGCAGGTATATATGAAAGTAACTAGTGGGGATGGGCTAGATGGACCAGAGTTTGGTTGTGAGACTGACAAAGGTGGCTATTCGTGGAGGGCTAAAGGTGGAAGATTGCATCAGTGCCTCAGAATGCATAACTGAGTTGTTCACTAAGTAGAAATGGGCAACTGTTTTGCACACAGAGAGGCAGTGGAGCTAAGGAGGGTTCTCTAGCAGATATCAATGGAAATTGCGTTGCTAAGTGTTTGCGTCTATACACGGCAGTGCTAAACCCAGCAGTGTGATACACAGCTATGCACAAACGCGAGGCTTAAACACAAGCAAAGTTAATCAGTTTTAACACAAAGAAACCAATAGGAAAGCCCAAAACAGTGCCTTTTTTCCAGCAATTCCCAACTCAGACGGATCCTGGGCTATACACTTCTACCACAAGCATGCAGGAGGGCCTTCTTAATGTAGGATGGCTGGTTTTGGTGCTCAAGTTATACCAAACAGCCTAAATTCAGCAAGTCTGAATCTAGCCTGTGCTATAAAATACAGAAGTATTAGAAATTCAAGTGCAGAAAAAAAACATTCACAGCAGTAAAAACATCAATAATAAAACAGCAATTAAGCAACATACAATTCAAAAAGTGCAATGCAAGCTTAAAATGTTTTTTGTTGAACACAGTGGATGCCTTGGATTTAGTTCAGATTCACTCCAGATCTTATGCTAACAGATCTTAAGAGGCCATTCTAAGCCTAGCCAATTTCCCTACCAAAGGTGAAAATCAAACACCACATCTTGTGTTTATGAGTCAACCAACCCCCAAATAAAATTTAAGCTCAAAGAAATGGCAAAAAGATACTGTGGTTGTTCAGGACATTAAAAAAACAAACTTTAGAATAGCCACAATGCTCTGGAAAAGTAAGGAAAAATGAAAGGTGTCAATTTAAACCAACTCTGTGTAGAAGGTAATAAGAGTTTGCTGTAAGTTTGTTGGAGAGAGTAGAGTGATTGAAGAAGGAAATGAGAAAAAATAATGCATAGAAAATAAAATACAGAAATTGCTCTAAGTTTTGAATAGCAATATGCAGATATTTATAATCCTGTATTTTAGATATAAATTTAAATTTAAATGATTTGCTATGACCAGCTACCAAGTGACGTGGTTATCCTGTATCTAGTCTTCTCATAAGAATGGGATCTGTAGTTTAGCATTGTCACCACTGCCTGCTGTATTTACATTATTATTTCTAAAACTCATGGAAATATTTTCATTTTCAGCCAAAGAATTCACCCTAATGAATCAGTTTAATGAGTACATCAGACAGTTGCATTTCAAGTATCATTTTATTGATCATATAAACATATTTAGAATGAGTCCTTATTTGTTTAGAAATGCCATTTGTGTGATGCTAAGTTGACAAAGAATGACATAGGAGGTTGGATTCATGAAGGATGCTGTATTACAGATAGCTGCCTGAATCATCTCACATGTGCACGTGTAAGCGCTCACACACACACACACACACACACACACACACACACACACACACACACACACACACACACACACACACACACACACACACACACTCACAGACACACACACTCACATACAGACACATGCTGCATTTGTAAGACTTAGCTAAACATTACTATAAAACATCGCCAATCCCATGTTAAATCAGTGTGTAACTCAGTAATAATAATAATAATAATAATAATAATAATAATAATAACCATTTGTTACCCTGGTAGGCCTGATGGACACACAGTCTCATTTCAAGGGTAACCCAGGAGCAATGTCTGGTTAAGTGACTTTCTCACAGTCACACAGTAGGCCAGTGAGGTCTGAGGGAATCAAACTGTGTACTACAGGAACTACAGCTCACAGTCTAACAGAAGAAACTGCATAAGTGCCAAGTTTGCACTCCGAGACAGAGGGATGTCTCCCTGAAGCACTGCCCACCAGGGAAAGGATGCATGTAATATGAAGCAGAGCAGAAGATGGTGACACTGCCTGACTGTACACTGAACTGTTACTGTGTGCAGCCAGTCCTAGCAGTGTCAATCACTTCATTCATAAACTGGCTGTTATTTGGTTGCAGCACACTGGATGCTCATTTGCATTCTGCTATCCTGTACAGTATGCCATTGCACAATTTCTTTAAGTCTTCTTTTGCTATGCAGCAGTATCCATAACATGAGATTCAGGAACTGTACTGCTGAACTGGCAGTAATGCTACAAGTACAAACTGGCACAAGGACAGCACCATGGTATTGTAATTAGCATTCCTGCCCCATACTACGTGGCTCTATAGTCTGATTCTCAGCTGGGGTGCCTTTTGTGTGTACTTTGAATGTTCTCCTTGTGTTGCAATATGGGATTTATGGGAATGTAGCACCTGAATACACTTCACACTGAAAGGACCCTCAGACTTTATGAGGGCAGGTCTTGCATGAATGAGGTTCCTAATTCTTGGCTTTAGGCCCTTTCATAACCCCTACATTGCATTACTGCATTTAGTTGTAAATGGTTTCATAAGCTGCAGTTATCTGATTTTTTATGTGCCTTTTAAATCAGACTTTGTCTCTGTAGACCAGAAATGGTACTGTACACATACACACATTATACACAAGTGTGTTACATTGCCGTAAAGCACAACATGTTGCACTTCTTGTAATAAAGGATCAATAGTTCTATGAAATGTAACATAATTAGACAGCACTGCAGAAGCTAAGGAGTTGCATGTAAACATTTTTAGGCATTTTTACAGTCAAGTGCATCTTGGAATGATCATCCAAATCCATTTTGGATAAGCATGGCCCACATTGAGTACGGAAAATGTCTGGTCTCCTTCGAACAGTGTGGAAAGATCTTGCACTTAAGGAATGCAGCAGCTGACAGTTCAGAGGATAAAGGCAATGCTTCCTGTCGTCCATGGTTTGATTCTCGTACCCTCCATTTACCTACTGTGTGACTCTGAGCAAGCCACTTAGCCACTCAATACTCTGGCAAACTTTGGTTCCTTAGAACGAGCTCTTCTGCTGGATCTTTCATATCCTCTGCTTGGTGAGTATAAGACAGTAATAAGTTAACATCATCATTTCTCTGTCACTTTATATCGGGGAATGGAGATGACCAATACAGAAACAACTGAAAAGTGTGAAAGGATTGAAGCTAAATATTTATGCTCACAGTGGCTTGTCTTGCCTTTGAATGTGACTACACAAGAAAAAGTCCATTCTTAATCTACTGGCTGCATATGTATATTAAAGGCCATCTAATTAATTACTGTGTCCCCAAGGCTCAGTCAGCTGAGGCTACCTAACTAAACAATAACTTCCTTAGCAATCAAATTTAGACTTCAGAAGTTTGACAATCTCATGACTTTCTTATATTAAAGCAAAACACTCCAGAGACTGCTGATTATATTAGAGAGAGCAGTGAAGGAAAACCACTGCACCATATAATATATAGAGGGATACCCACACACACACAGATGCACTCACACACATGGGTACACACACACAAACACACACACAAATTGGGAGTCTTGGAAAACCTCTTTACTTAAAAAAAAGTCAAAGTTCAGATCAGTCTAGGAGTCCTAGATGAACAGGTTTCCTGCAGCTGAAAATGGTCATTAAACACTGGCATATTTCTAAATTTCTGTTTATGACATTTTTACTATTTAATTAGTAGCATACTTCTCAACCTCTTAGGAGAAATAATCTGGACAAAGCCAGAAATAATGGGGGGACAAAGGCCCAAAAATAGGGAATTGTTTAACTATTGCTCTTATAAACTTAGAAAGTTGTTAGAAGAAAAGGTTTTTGTTAACATGCACTTTATAAAAAAAATATAAAGTCAGATGAGTCATTATTTACTGAAATCAGTCCTCACTGATTTGCCAGAAAACTACTATTTTTATGAGGAACAGACCAGAAATATGGGACAAAAATGTGTAAATTCTGTGAAAGTCTGGACAGTTAAGAGGTATGATTAGTAAGTGCTATACAATAAATCCTGTACAGCCTTTCTGGGGGGCATCTTTCTATGTAGCCTTTCCTATCATTGCAAGGCCGCTGTAATCATTTCCCAGTGATGGTTCCACTGTGGAATCTACAGATGCTGAAACGATGGTGAACCAGTGCAAAGAAACTGATGTTCAAAAGTGAAAAGGACAACAAAAATTAAACTGCAAGCGTCTTTTGCAGGAAAGCCAAGACTTTCAACCCACCTCCCAAACTTATATATACCAACTATATACCTATAAACCTATGAACTCCATGTTTGCAGCAACTGAAGTAAGGGAGAAATCTGCCAGAATAAAGAAATCACTGTTGGTGCCCACTCAGAAATCACAGCAGCAATGAGTAAAACAGTGACTGGCGTTGTTTCCCTTGGTGTTTTGTTCTTTGGGCAACTGATGCTCAGGGAATTTCTTCTCGGCCACCTATTGAGATACCTCCAGTCCCTCATGTGTACTTCTCTAAACTGTTTTGGGTTATCATGCACTAAAAAACATTGCCTCCTTTATGGAGTCCATATTTTAAATAAATTCTTCATCTTAGCCTAATAATCAAGCTACATATAAATAATCTTACAGGCACACTTAAATTTATCTTTGGTGTTTAAATACAGTTGTTATAAGGGCAGATATGCAAACGCTCTGTTCCCTAGCAGTTCAGTTGCTTCCTGTTCCTTCATTATGGAGGTTTAGCACAGTGCCCTCTGACAAGTCAATCTATATACCAGTGGTCTTTTTTATTGTATAAATCCACCATTGGGCACTAGAGAATTTGTACTTTAGGGCATGATCCAGCCTGTAAGAATTTCCTGTCACCTCACAATTTAAAAAGCTGAAACCCGAGAATCTTTTTCCTGTAGTTCCAGATAAAGTGAAGTCACTTCTCACTTCAGAGCAGTTTCTAGATCAACCTGTCTACACTGCCCATTGTAGCTGTCCATCTTACTCACTAGACATTATATCAGTGCCCATTGTAGCTGTCCATCTTACGCACTAGACATTATATCAGTGCCCATTGTACCTGTCCGTCTTACTCACAAGGCATTATATCAGTGCTCATTGTAGATGTCCATTATACTCATTAGACATTATATCAGTGCCCATTGTAGCTGTCCATCTTACTCACAAGACATTATATCAGTGCCCATTGTAGATGTCCATTATACTTACTAGACATTGTATCAGTGCCCACTGTAGCTGTCCATCTTACTCACAAGACATTATTTCAGTGCCCATTGTAGTTGTCCATTTTACTTACTAGACATTGTATCAGTGCCCACTGTAGCTGTCCATCTTACTCACAAGACATTGTATCAGTGCCCATTGTAGCTGACCATCTTACTCACAAGACATTATATCAGTGCCCATTGTAGATGTCCATCTTACTCACATTATATCAGTGCCCATTGCAGATGTCCATCTTACTCACTAGACATTATATCAGTGCCCATTGTAGCTGTCCATCTTACTCACTAGACATATCAGTGCCCATTATAGCTGTCCATCTTACTCATAAGACATTATATCAGTGCCCATTGTAGATGTCCATTATACTCACTAGACATTATATCAATGTTGTACTTAAGCCAGTGAAGTCAATGGCAAATGTATAAATGCTCTTTGTTTAGATCACTGTTGCAGGAGTCCTGACTCCTGGGACTTCATTGCAAAGGCCCACACATCCAGCCCACGTTCTGCAGCTCAGCACCCTTCCCCTTTCACTACCAGATGTTGTGGATGCTCTCCCCATGCCATATTAGATCCTTCATGCTACAGCTCACAATGTATGCATTACAGTATTGACATGCCTAGTCCAGCATCTTCCAGACTGCTCACGATAGAGAAGAAATCTACCAGGGAACCTCCCTATCTTCTTTATCTTTTATATTTTTCTGTTTTACCTCTGGTTAGAGTATAATTTTTGTCTAGTTAGTTTAATGTCAAGCATGCATTAAGAGTATGTTATAGCCTAAGACAGTTAGATGCTCTTGTGGTTAGCAGATTCACCACAAAGTTTTTTTTTTTCAAATTGTTATGTGTTCTATTTGGGTCCAGAACATGACAATGAGGACTGCAGTGTCTGCCAGGGATTCACTCCAAAAATGTTAAGATATAGGCAGTGCTTTTTACATAACTAATTAGCAGAAAACATCTCGAGACCATTAACTGGTCTGCCATGATATCCTTGTGTTTGTCTTTAGCCTCCAACATCCCCCTGAAAAAAGCATTTTAAGGGGAAGGCAGAGAAGGGATGTGGGTGGTGCAATTTTAATGTCCAACATCCAGTCCCAGCTTGAGGGTTTAGGCTGTGGGGTGTTTTTGCAGCCCTGGGACCATACATATGACCTTTCTGAGGCCTTTGATGAAGTCTATTTGGAAGCCATTAACCTATAGAGCAAAGTGCCCAAGTCAGTGACCAGTGTTCATCTGGAGACCATGTCCTGAGTGTTACTAAAGCACATGTCATGATTTCTGAAGGGGAGTACAAGTTGTCTATCATTGTCTCTAAGGAGGGCATTGATGGCCATGTGGTGGAACTCTGGCAATCTTGACCTGAAAATAGAACTTGCAAGAAGGGCATACCCTGTAAAGGACCCAGGAGATGAAATACAAGTCACCAGGCCCAGGATCCCTCAGGCATGTGGGTCTCAGATGTTGGTCAGTTCCTTTTCCCTAGACCAACCCCCAGGCCCTCCCTGAACAATAAATCACTTCAGCTCAAGGTCTCCAGCTAACCTTACAAAGCCTGCAGCTAAATGTAATTCCATTTGTGTCTGGTGAAAGGAAGAGGAAACGCTGTCTTGGAAAGGTACAGAGAGGCTCTTTTGATGTGAGGAAGACTTGGATTACACTTCTCAGATTTTTTTCCCCTTAAGATATGATATTGACACAGACACCACTATTTCTATTTCATTTCCTCTCAGAGAAGAAATCTCATTTGGAGATACTCTTGGCAAAAAGTAGGAGAACTTTAATGGGGAGGCAAAGGAGATATCAGAGGCAGAGAAAAGATACTTTCACTTATATGGTCTGGATGCCCCTAAACCTGTGCGATTCTTCCTGTGCTCATAGCACTGGAAGATGCCTTTCTTGCAGCCACCAAGGACCCAGACTCCCAACCTGGTGCTCTTAAGAAACCAGACAGGTTTTATATGTTATTGGAGTCTCATAACTACCTTTACAAGAATCCCATAGTAGATGCAGCTATAGTGTTTATGGGCCCAGAGAAGGGGTCTAAAATGGTTCTTTCCCCAGTACCCTGCAAATGACAAGGAAACAAAGTGCTATACCAGTTTGGAAATAAGGCTTATACAGCTGCTTTTCTGGATTTTGGATCCATTAATTGTCAGACATGGTTTACTATCAAAATCCAGAAATTACATTGTTCGAGTAACGTTAAATCAAATGTTTGGTTTCAAAGTTGTTTAACATCGAAGGTAAACCTAGTGAATCTGTAATACTGATATCCGGACACCAAATGCAGTTCAACGGTCACATTTTCAAAACATTGACTACTGAACACTTGGTTTTAACATGGTTCAGAATTAGGAAGTAAAACCATTTTTATTTTTGACATTATATTTCAACAGCATGATTAAATGCACAAGTTAATTTTCAGATTGTGACTGCAAACTTGCAAACTATCAGACACATATAACAAAGTACAACTTTTTTCTCTTCAACCAACAGAGAAACAAGTTTGTGGCAGTGTTTGCTATAAACGTTGGGGCAAAGTTAATGGACCTCTATCAGATGGCAAAACAGTCAGTCAAGTGTAACTGTAATGCTGGTGAGTCAGTATTCAGATGGCAGCTGTGGGCTCTGTCATTAGAAGGCCTTCCTGACCCTATGGGTAAATATTCTAGGAAGATGAAGGAAAGGGGTAAAATGGGTAAATATTCTAGGAAGATGAAGGAAAGGGGTAAAATGGGTAAATATTCTAGGAAGATGAAGGAAAGGGGTAAAATGGGTAAATATTCTAGGAAGATGAAGGAAAGGGGTAAAATGGGTAAATATTCTAGGAAGATGAAGGAAGGGGGTAAAATGGGTAAATATTCTAGGAAGATGAAGGAAAGGGGTAAAATGGGTAAATATTCTAGGAAGATGAAGGAAAGGGGTAAAATGGGTAAATATTCTAGGAAGATGAAGGAAAGGGGTAAAATGGGTAAATATTCTAGGAAGATGAAGGAAAGGGGTAAAATGGGTAAATATTCTAGGAAGATGAAGGAAAGGGGTAAAATGGGTAAATATTCTAGGAAGATGAAGGAAAGGGGTAAAATGGGTAAATATTCTAGGAAGATGAGGGAAAGGGGTAAAATTATGCAGAGTGTAAACAGCACTTTCACTCTCAATGCCAAGCTATGATAGACTCCACCCCTTTAAGTCAGGCCCTTACTATCATAGGCAAAGTAAGGCAAGACAGTAAAGAAAATGCAGGTTCAGTACAAGAAAAGGTGGCAGGAAAACCATAATGGAAAGCCTGGGGATTCCCATAGGATTTCATATCCCTGACAATAACCATGACTACTAGGATAGTCTCTCCTCCCTCTCAACCCATCAAACCTCCAGTCTCTCTCCCACAATCCTCTCTCTCACTATATGACATCCTGAGCTGGGGGTGGGCTACCTTATCTTTATCCTATCATTTCCCCTTTCTCCCCTACTGGACCCTTGGGCCTGCTCAGGTTTGAATAATATTTAGGGCACGCTATTTCTTTTTTTCTCTCCCTACTATAGCAAATGAGGGTCTTTTCTACTCTGCACTACTCATTGTTTTTACAGGGCCTTACTCTTTAACTCTTTCTGTGCAGGGCCCTGCTCCTGAGCAGGAAAACTCTAATAGGGCATGAATAGATGTCATTTACATGCTAAAGATTTCCTGATGTCTCATAGGAGTAGAAGTCCACAACACCTACAGAGTGAAGGGTCCTGAGCTCTAGATATCAGGCCAGACATCCAGGCTTTCTCTGGCTTAAGTTCCAGTAGCCAGAATTACTTTAATAGTGGTGATCTACACAATAAAAGTTGTAGTTCTCAGACTTCAGGGACAGAGCTAAATACAGTAAAGGTCCTTAATCAGGGACATTTAAATATTGGTACTGCTAACTTAGTACCTTAACAGAATAATTAGACTTGAATTAATACATGTTTTCTAATGCTTAGCACCATAATTTTGTCACATCCACAGTATCAGTGGTGCAACAGCTAGCACACTGACCTTGGGTTCTGGAAGACCAGACAGTTGTAGGTTCTATTCCCACTCCAGGTGAATGGATTGGGGGGGTGCTGCACTCCTTCATATGAGACATTAAACTGAGATACCATTTAATTGAGTTGATGGTAACTCAAGCAGATGGAAAATATCACATGGCACCTATCAAAAAAGTTGGGGAAGTTCCCCAAAGCCCTGGCCAAACTTCCTCTAGAAGTATAAATACTACCTCAGGTCTCCTCCCTAAAAAGAAGCCTCAAGCCTAGTGGGACCAACCTGGTCAACGAAAGATAGTCAGTTTATAACCTATGGTTGGTCATAGGTAGGATGTATGGTAACTGTGCGAGTTCTCATTCCTGGAAAGTTGTAGGTTTCAAGGAAGTGCAAAGCCTTTCTAACATTAACATACAGTGAAATCCCATTTTCTGCAATACAACAAGGGAAAAGACAACATCCAGTATGTACTTCACTGCATTATACACCCCCATTACCCTGATTTATTTAGTGAGGGTGATCACTATTTTATTGCATTTTTTTAACTGCTTTCACTACCATAATCCATTACTTTTAAGTATCACATCACTCTGGATCCTTTTAATCATTTATCTTTTATAAACCTGGTCTGGGATTTAGCAACTGTCAGCCTGGTAGTTATGTTTTCTGTGGCAACAGTTTGTACCAGTTTCAGCTGGTATGATGGTAGCCAAAACCTTCAACCCTGCAATTCCATAGTGTTTTATCTAGTGTGTCTTTATTTAATGAGCCCTGCTTCCTTCATTGGGGTTTGAACACTGCATGTTCAACATAAACCATTTCCTTTGAAGTTAGGAGTTTGTGCTGTGACCCGTACTCTAGGGTCTTGTCATTCTGCTGATCAAATACTCATAGATTATGGCCCACACAACACTGTCCTTAACCTTTTTGATAAATGGACCAGTACCCCTAATTAAGAATTAAGGTATCCTCTGAAATAAACTTTAGGTTTTAGAAATAGGCATAATATTTATTGGTTGGAGGCATCCTTATTCTGTTTAACTAATAATCTTTATGACTAAAAAACAAATATTTGTATTGCTCCAAGTGTGTTTGACTCAGTTCAGATTCTGGTTCAGGTTTCAAGTCCATTTGCTATAAAAAAAATATATAAATAATCGGAGTTTAAATATTCAACAATAAATTGATTTAAAACATCCAGAGATATTCATTCAACCCTAGAACACAAGCAAATAGAATATCGAATTTCAAGCTATAGAAAATACAACTGTGAGATGCATTTTGTCTATTTTCAGAAAACAAAACATCTGCCACTATGTCTGTTTTCATTTTGATGAAGGTTGCTGTAAGAATCTAGGTTATTATTTGCATGTATAAAAATAGCAACATTTTTGTTAAATAGTCAATGTTGTAAACAAATTAGTGTTGTCAGTGCTCATGTGTGAATTGCATACTATAGGTGTCAGCCAGAAACCTCCCATGAGTTTATTCCTGTTTTGTATAAGATGCACTAAGTTGGCTATAATCCATAAGCAATGCTGTCAAACATTGTGGAAAGTGTGATGAACTGAATATGAATACAAATAAAACAGCATTGTTTGTTTTACATTTTTTATAAAAACATTACATTATGAAACAAATGCAGTACTTTAAAAGGTATGCATATGGTAGTAATACAATACAGAAAGTAACCTAATGCAACTAGACGATTCTTTACTGAGTCAGTTACATAACACGTTAACTGCCAAAGTGTAGCGATGCTTAAAGGTAGGTTTTAGAAGAGTATTGCTCATTGTATAGCCAGAAGTGGGAAATCTTGGAACAGTATTTCAGGTTTTATAAACATAATGTGGAGGAGAATCGAAGCAGAATAACAGAATTATTTATCGTTGGCGCCACTCAATGGCATCCATGTTATTTGGTACACTGTAGCAGCTCAAAAATACGCAACTAGATGAGTTGGTGTTGGATGCCAGTGCCTTTACACAGCTTGACCTAGACAATAGTGTGTTAAAGCTCTTTATGAAAATGATTAATTATGTGATGGTAAGAGCACAGTGAGAAATTTAACGAGTCAGCCATCCTAATCTGTCTTTTAAGCACTCAGAACAAAAGTTAGTATCGACTGCATATCTAAATAAACTGCTGGAATGCATCAGAAATGTAAACAAATGTGGGAAGTAGTTGATAATGCTATTTTATTTAGTAATGATCGGATGACATCTGGATAATAATGTGGATATTAGGATGCATGGATGTAGAAGACAATGGCATAACAGAAAGGTCAAGAGTTAAAAAGTGAATATGGTACCGTTCATCTTGTTTAAAGGAGTAATTCCATTCTCTCAAGTAGGTGTACTAAACATGTCATCAGATCAAGACAACAGCAATATATTCATTGGGCAAAGTTCATAAAACAGCACATATTGCATGGGCTTAGTACTCAGAAAGAAGTTTCACAGGAAAAAAAACTGATTCACAGTCCACAGAACAACATGGTCACTAAGACAAACAGATGACCTACCAGAGCCGTCAGTCAGGATACTGTACTGTAACAGAAAGCAAACAGGACTAACACAGACTGCTGGTCAGCAGTTAGAAGTGTACACCATAAGGACTGCAATAAACAGTATTAATTTCACATGCATTAATAACCATCCTGAACACAACTGACATGCAGAACTGCAAATGTTGCACAACACTGACACTACATGCATGTATACCCTCACCCCTGTGCACAACTAATATGCAGAACTGCAAATGTTGCACAACACTGACACTACATGCATGCATACCCTCACCTGCGTGTGCAACTAACATGCAGAACTGCAAATGTTGTACAACACTTGCAGGGCAGTGATGTTACAGACAGATGCAGGCTGTTACACTGGAATGGTAATGAACATAATGCACATCATTAATGAATTGTTCCCATCACCAGTGCCTCTCAGGGAAACAATATTAGTCCACTCTGTGCATTCTTCTCATTGTAAACTTTCTGAGCTAAGAAAACTATGATCTGTTAGAGAATGTGTGACTGCAAGTCAGAGAGGGAGAGAGAGAGAGAGAGTATGTATGCTTGTATGTGTGTGTTTGTGTATGTCACAATACCAACTTTCAGAGGCCCACAGGGAGCATAGCCTGTCTTATGTCCTAACATGGTGGAACAGTATCTGGAAAATAGCACTAGTCAAACCTCTGTCTAAATAAGCAAAACTTGACAATACCCCACACTTTCGCTCCATCTCCATTCTGCCCACATTTGCTAAAGATCTAGAAAAAGAAAATAATTTACCACCAACTTATTAACTACATGGAGCAATGCCAACTTCTCTAATTGAAACAATATGGCGTCTGTGAAGGACAGAGCACCATGACCATTTTATGGACCCTCAGCAATGAAATCTTATAAGTATGGACTAAGGCAACCCTACGGGATGCTGTCTTCATAGTTTTTACAAAGGCCTTTGATCTCATAAACTACAGCCTCCTCCTTCATAACATAACATATAGGATTATTTGACATAAACACTGACATATCCTCCTGGATCAAAGACGTCTTACACAGCAGACTAGTCAATGTTAAAACAGGCTTGCCCATCTCTGAACAGGCATCCCATGTTTCTCAGGGGTTTATACTTGCACTGATAACTTTTCTCGGTGTTCATCAACAAATTGCTTTATGACCCCCAACAAATACATATGCTCTTATGCACAAATTATGTGATCATATTAGTCCCAGCCCCTCTTACATTGTAATTTAAAACCAACTTAAAGAGCCATACTCACTTAACAAATGATTAAACTATAGAAACTATGACTTAACCCTGCTGAAACCAAAAGTAGGCTTTGTGGCACTAATCAAAAACTTTCCAAATCCTCAGACTCACTAGATGTCAAATATATTAAATATGCTCCCACTGAAGTAGCAACATCCTTCCCTATCTTAGTATTTGATTTAACCAGACCCTTAAGCTCCAAACTCACAGAGGAAAAATGAACAAAAGTTAATTCCGTACTTTTGTTCAGATAGGACAAATCATCCCCCTTCCTAACGGCTCCAGTAAGGGTAGTTGCAGGAAATGAGTTCTTCTAACTCATTTCAGACACAACCAGTCCACAGCAACTGCAGCTAACATCAAAAACACATCCACTGTATAATGTATCAGAAGTAAACTATGTCACATCAATATAACCTCTTCCAGTCATGAACACCACTGTTTCACACTCAAAAAGCAAAATGGATACCACTCAAACAAGGAACAGACCTTTTACTTGTCTCACATTTTTCATACTCTTGTTACATCCTGAAACATCGTTCCCTTTCACTGCAACACTCACTGTGAAAATCTGTTTCTACACCCTCAGAAGTCACTCCCAGTCTGTACCCACCATGCAGATCACCAAATCCTAGCCACATTGAACTAATCATACATTTGTAATTGTAGAAGTTTAACTCTGAGCATATCTTCCACACTTTCTAAAACACCTCCCCCAGATTTAAATCACGACTCAAAACACATCTCCAGAAACAAAACCAGTCTGGGTGCAACCAGCTAAGCCACATTACCTAACCACACTTACATGGACTTCTCTATACTTCACTCCTCCCTTCTTCTTCTTCTGCATTTCCTCCTCTAAACTTGAAGCCCAAACGGCATTAGCCTGTGTTTGTAAATTTTGCATTTAATCCTTGTTGTTTTATACTTGTGGATTATTGTCACTTTTAGTTTTTCTGTTGTTGGTGGAGGAAATATTTCTATAGACTATTAATAGCTATTTTTATTATACTGTGACTGTATTCACCCAGGTTGTACTGAAATTAGTCCACTGTGATCAATGCTCGACCCCAGTAAACAATCTGAATAATTAAAATAAATAAATTAAGCTGTTTAATGAATATACAAATGAAAACAAAACTGACTACATTCAGACAAACCTTCAAGCAAATGTCATTCTTTCAATTGATATTAGCTTTCACCATTGACGGCAAACAGATTACTTTTAGTCAGTTGGGGGGGGTCCACTATCATTAGGAATGCAGAGCCTCCCAAAAAGACCTTCAATTTCAATGTAAATACTGTGCTAGTTGTCCTGTTGTTGGGCAGACATGAACTGGACAATGCTGCAACTTGTTGGGCAGACTTTCCTGGGATGAATCTCGCTGATCAATGTTTGTCAGTGAGCATCACTGCTGGCATGTTTGGATAAGTGCACTGACAGTGATATAAACATTTGGGGATTTTCAATTTTCTGCTCAGTTTTGGCAGTAAAGCAAAGTTATTTGGGGTTTCCTAGTTTTCCCCATGGTTGCATGACTTTGCAAAGAGTGTAAATAAGTAAGAATGTTAAGGAAGCACAGGGGTTAAAGGAGTTTACACCCTACAAAAATGTTTTCTTTTTTATTTATTTATTTTATTTGCATTTTTTTACTGGGCTGGGCTAAAGTCCCATTTTCAGCAGAGGCTCGGGGACAAAAGCTCCAATGGTAACATAAGTAACTAAGTTAACAAAGTTTTACAAAATATACAAGTTATTACAAAAGTTACAAAAATATTATTTTTGCACCTTTCAATGCTTTGACCAGTTTGTTTTATTGCGGTGAAGCACCGACTAGGTGAATCAAAGTGAGGTGCAGTAGAACCTATTTTGCAGTGGTGCAGACTGCAATTCCCTAGGATGTAAAGTACTGGTCAAGATGAAGCTCTGAGTCATTTAACATGTACTGCAGCTTTTGGGAATGCTCTGTTTTTCTGTGTATGACTGAACACTTCACAAAACATTGCCCAAGGGGCTTTAGTCATTATTTGCAGGAGACCCTCACTTATTTTGCCCATTTTGGAATGTCAGCTGTGCAGCATTACTATACTGGTGCGACACAGATTCATTATTGTATAGGTAGCTGCTCTGAACACTTCACAAAACATTGCCCAAGGGGCTTTAGTCATTATTTGCAGGAGCCCCTCACTTATTTTGTCCATTTTGGAATGTCAGCTGTGCAGCATTACTATACTGGTGCGACACAGATTCATTATTGTATAGGTAGCTGCTCTGAACACTTCACAAAACATTGCCCAAGGGGCTTTAGTCATTATTTGCAGGAGCCCCTCACTTATTTTGTCCATTTTGGAATGTCAGCTGTCCAGCATTACTATACTGGTGCGACACAGATTCATTATTGTATAGGCAGCTGCTCTTCTCTAGCAGGAAACTTAAGTTGCAGCAAGTTGTCATAGTTCTTCATTGTTCTTACCACAAAATCATAGACATTTGCAACACTGGGTAATTTCTGGTTTCCCTTACATGGTAACATTTGTTACATATACCTGGGAAATGATTAATGCGCATTATATAGTTGCAGTCTCTACAGATTGTTGCTCCTGTTTGTGGCATTCTTGGATAGGATACCAAGTTATAGCCGAGGTTTGAAATGATTACAAGGATGAGGATGTGAGGGATGCAGCATTGTTAGTTTACAGTTGATGTTGCTTTCCTGGTCTTAAACCATTACAATCTACAGTGTGTACTAGGAAGAGCTGCTGCTGAATGTGAAATGGTTAGGGTGCAAATAAGCACCTTCAGTTTTGGTGTCACGATTCTTTCCTAAGTAGGTGTCTCCTGGTAAGGGACTAGCAGCTACCTCAGGTGAATGTTTAAGTATCTAAGGGATTTTCTTTATGTGTGCAGGTTGAGCAAAATGGGTGGTTTAACATGGAGTACTGCAGGGGCAGCACTAATGCAATAACTGTTATGCACTGTAGTGATGAAGACAGAACTGGACATGAGGTTTGGGTGGTGACTGAAACAATGACACTACATGTATAGGCAGTGGGAATGACGTTTGTTCACAGAACTGCTGCGCTCAATGTCCATGCTGCAGTAAGGAGCTTGGCAATTGGGCAGTGTCTTGAAATACTGCCACTTCTTCACTGTGCTGAAAGCAGATAGATGAGGAAGTTTGAGATACGACCATCTGGGTATCTCCCACAGGAGGTACAGCCTGCTGTGAGGAAACCCTGCCACTGATTCAGGGCATGTTGGAAAGATTATGTCTCTTTGCTTGCCTGGCAGTTCTTGAGGATCCCACAGGATGTATGAGAGACTGTTACTGAGAGCAGAAAATTCTGTTTATACAGTTCAACTAGCTACTACCAGAACACTCACTACAACTAATGGTTAAAGATGGATGGATGGGGGACATTTGTTGACTCTTTTTGTTATTTTAAGCAGGCATGCAAATTATCTAAAATACCCTCAGACAATTTTGTATTCACTTAATATATGAAATTTATTACTTTGGTTTCACTGGACAAGCATCTGCATGTATATGCAGAAAGCATACACAGTACATACTTCACAAATCTACAAGAAAGAAGCCATGGAAGAACAATAAATTCCATTTAAACCTGTGCATTTGGCATCATCTGTAAAGCAAATCATGAAATCACTTTGGAAGGGCTCTAATTATTGTCTTTAAGTACTTGCAGAGTGCAGGACCCAAGGCAGAACTGTTTCTTATCAGGAAGGTGTTGTCAAACAAATCTAAAACTATTCTTTGACTGAGTGAGCAGATGGCCACAGTACTAGACCAGGAAGGACCTGTCAGTGTAGCTTATACAGGTTTAATGTAAACACAAATAAATAAGAATTATGTGTCTTAGATGGAAAATGAACACAGGCTATTTTTAAGCCTCATAACTCTGCCACCCAGCTGCATCAATGAGCTAGACAAACCCTGCTTATCACTATGCATGTTAATCTTTTTTCAAAGGGCAAACCAAAGACTACAGAATTCCTCATTATAGACATCCAAGTTTATGGAGTGCATATTAGTAAAAGCATAACCACAATAAAAAAAAGACTCAACTCAAACATAAACAGTATAACTTATATACAGTATAGCACAACTGTTTGCTTCTGCTTGGCAACCATCAGGAATGCTTTGGGTTGGGATGTATATGATGTATATGGTACTTCCTAAGTATCTGGCAGAAGTGGCAACTTGATGTCACTCCACACCCAAACTGTCATTTCCCCCCTGTACTTAACTTTTCTTTGAGGCTGCACTGTGCCCCTACAAGGATCATTTGCAAAAATATATGAACAACCTTCAGCTATTTTATGTGAGAAGACAGACTTAGCACTTGTCTTTCTATATACTATCATGTCACAAGTTCATTCACCAATGTATGTTTTTTTTTTCATTGTTTACTTCACTTTCTCTCATTTCATGGTAGCCAGGAATTTTACATTCAAGGACTCAGAACTTCCACTTTTATTCAATGCATTTTTAATCCTGTCGTAATGTTTCATCTGGTCACAAATCTTAGTTTGCTTTTTTGTTAAGATCTTACTGGCTGTAATGTTTTGCTTGAGGTTACATCTTCCTTTTATCCACTCTTGCCTTTCAATTATCTAATGGCTCTGAGATACAGTTCAGTGGTTCAGTGGTTCAGTAACCTGGTTGCATATCATTGCTATCGAACAGTCCTTACTTCTGTATTTTAATTGTATAACAATCCAAAATGGACGGGGGGGGGGGGTGCGATAAAAGCACAAGGAAGGGAAGTTATATTCATACAATATTGCCATGTCCAGACTGAGCCATAAACCTGTCCGTTGCAATCTTTAGATCCTATACTTTATCTGCATCTGATGTTAACATGCCATCACATTGTGTGCACGCTGTTTTGGAAACTCATGAACTAAAGCTGATGATGGCCTGTGGACAGTTTCTAGGGTCTGCCTACCAGCATAAAAGTATATCGGACCTACTGTTTGAGTGTTACTCTGATGTTGTTACACCACTAAATGTGCACACTCTAAGCATGCACACTAATGCAGGAAGCATAACTGCTTTCTTACAAGCAAAGTGTTATCCCCTCATGGACACATAACATTTTTAAAAATATAAAACATGGCATCCAGTTTTGTAAACAGTAGTACTTATCAGCTGTGATAACATATTTCCTGGATAGCCACATCCATGTATTGGCATCTTGGACATCATTGTGTGTGTTATTAGCCTGACATTAATCAAATGCCATCCAGATAAGTGTCTGTTATCACTTGATTAGGGACTGTAATTAATGTCTGACTCACTTGCACTTTAATCTTAGTGAGTTTAATATTATGTGCAACCTACAAAGATCTCCATTAGATTATCAGACTGCAGACTAGCTATACGCCACTTTCTATGCAGTTGTTTTCACATGTGCCATCTAATGTTGCAAGGTTGCTTTATGTGACTCACAATTCCTGGTGAAAAAACAAAGAACCAGTTTACTGAGAGGGGATAATACAAAGAGGGATTTTTCCTTAATCCAAAAATGCAATGACTGTAGATTTGATTATATTTGTATCAGATGTGCAGGGTACAGACCCTAGAATAAGAGATGTGCTCAGGCTTAGCCCTCACCAGCTAAGACTATTGATTTGCAGTCAAAGCCCAATTTGATGTTGCAACTTTGGAAAAATGTTGTAGCCTTTATTGTTTATACCCTACCTGCTATTCCCACCTGAAAATGCAATGGGACCATACCTCTCACCTTCTTAGTGCAAGAAATCTGGAGAAAACCTGAAATAATGGGTGGACAAAGACCCAACACAAGAACATATTTTAAATATTGCTCTTATAAACTTATGAAGTTGCTAGAATAACAGGATTTATGTTACCATGTATTTTCTGAAGGATATGAAGTTTGAAACTCAAATGTATGTCATTATTTAGTGACTTTAATCCTCAGTGATTTGCTAGAAACCCATAAAATGTATGAGGAACAGAGCAAAAATAAGACTTTTGGCTTTTCCCAGTTAGGGGTCACCACAGCAAAACTCCGGTCCACTCATGATTGGCAGTGGATTTTTATGGTTCTGAGTTGCCAGCCTGATGCCCAACCTTCAACGAAGACATGCCCATTCATTCTCGCACCTACCTACATGTCTTTAACGTCATTTGACCGCAGGGAGGACATGCAGACTCCACACAGAAGGCTGTCCAGCCGAGAATTGAACGGGAGAACCTCTTGTTGTGAGACGACAACGCTAACCGCTGCATCACCGCGGCTAAATATGAGACAAAAATGTGGATAGTCGAGAGGTATGAATGGTACTAATGTGAAAAGCACACATGTACTTTCACTGGTATAACTCAGTGCAAACCTTTGTCTCATCTTCCCCATTCACTGTCTGCCAGGTGCTGTTCATGTAGCCTGGTAGATGCAGTCAGGAAGAACAAAACCCTTATCCACCCCTAGGTGAAGAGAGAGCTGGAAATAAGCTGTTCAGATCCCACCCCCCACAAGGCAGCCTTTTAACACCCTGGCTACTAGCTGGTGCAGGATGACCAGCCTTCAGGTAATCCTGTCTGCACAATATAACCCAGGTGATTAGCTACAGGTAGCAACATTATAAGGAAGACAGTGGTGGATTGTGTGAATGATACATTTGGCATGTCATCTCACTCTACAGGTGATGTGGCTAATTTATGTGCAGAAGCATATGTCAGTCATTTATTTCACTTTTCATTTTAATTTTGATTTGGATATGTTAACTAGATAAGTAGGCCACTCATCAAAGATATGCTAGTTTTGTATACCAAGCCAACAAACATGTTTCTAGGTGGAAGTGGTAGAAAACAAGATTACCTGTCAAGAAAGCACAAAGAGCCCGAACAGACTCATGGACATCATGCACGTTCCAAAAATACAGACAGTGATCACAGGTCAAAATTGAAACCTGGGACTTGTGAGCCAGAGATTTTACCACTGGGGTACAATGCTGTCATATTTTTTTTTTATCTTATTTTATTAATCAGGAAGGCAAGATCAAACCATAGCCTTATTTTCTGTTTAGTCTGGAGGTGTAAGAAAAATAACAAATGTGCTCTCGATCTATAGCTGTGTATCACAATGCCATAACACCGTGTGTCTAAATAGTCAAAAATAAAACAAAAAGATAGGATGAGTTCATTTAAAAGTATCCCATTTGCTGTCTACTTGTCTTTTTGGTCCTAAAGATAAATGCAGAAGTGGTAATAATATAAATGTTACAAGATGTTATATTTAAGCATCTAACCTTAACAGCTATGACAGAATTGGTTGACAGGGCAGTTAATTAAGTAGTAATTTCTTCAATAGCAAATTGCATTAGTCATCAGTATTATTATTCCTGAAACAACATTAAAATGAGTTCCATCCAAGCTTCTGAACTCTGTTCTTATTTTACAGGTGACCCAGAACCACTTGACCAGCAGAAACAACAAATTATCAATGAGGAAGGTACAGAACTATTTTCTTACAAAGGCAATGATGTGGAGTCATTTGTGGCCTCAAGTTCATCATCTGGTTTGTATCAGTTAGAGCTTATTTCAACTGAAAAAGATACACATTTCAAAGTGTATGCCACTACAACTCCAGAATCTGATCAGCCTTATCCTGAGTTGCCCTATGACCCTCGCATTGATGTCACCTCTCTTGGGCGCACCACAGTCACTCTGGCATGGAAACCCAGTCCAACAGCTTCCCTTTTAAAACAACCACTTCAGTACTGTGTAGTTCTTAACAAGGAGCATAACTTTAAAAGCCTGTGTGCTGTTGAAGCAAAAATAAATGCAGATGATGCATTTATGATGGCTCCCAAACCAGGACTGGACTTCAGTCCTTTTGATTTTGCACACTTTGGCTTTACAGCAGATGATGATTCTGTCCGTGACCGTTCTATTGTGACAAAACCCTCCACCAAGCTGGTGCGCCAGCTAGCGGCCAAGCAGAAAGTGGACCTTCAAAGAATGTGCATTGGAAACAAAAACATTTTTACAGTGTCTGACCTTAAGCCTGATACCCAGTATTATTTTGATGTTTTTGCAGTAAATACTCTGACCAACATGAGCACAGCATATGTCGGAACTTTTGCAAAGACTAAGGAAGAAGCCAAACAAAAGAATGTTGAACTTAAGGATGGGAAGGTTACAGATGTTTTTGTCAAGAGAAAAGGTGCCAAGTTCTTGCGGTTTGCTCCAGTTTCTTCCCACCAAAAAGTAGCATTTTATGTCCATTCTTGTTTGGATGCTGTTCAAATTCAAATTAGAAGAGATGGAAAACTTTTGCTTTCTCAAAATGTCGAAGGTGTGCGCCAGTTTCAGTTCAGAGGAAAACCTAAAGCTAAATATCTTCTTAGGTTGAAAGGCAGTAAAAAAAGTGCATCTGTACTGAAGCTCCTAGCTAGCACCAAACTCAACAAACAACCGTTCCCTTCCCTTCCTCAAGACACCAGAATCAAAGCTTTTGACAAGCTACGTACATGTTCTTCTGTCACCGTGGCATGGCTAGGCACACAAGACAGAAATAAATTTTGCGTTTACAAAAAAGAAGTGGATGATAATTACACAGAAGACCAAAAGAAAAGAGAGCAGAACCAGTGTATGGGACCTGACACAAGGAAAAAATCAGAGAAGGTCATTTGCAAATATTTCCACAGTCAGAACATACACAAAGCTGTCACTACAGAGACAATTAAAGGTTTGCTACCAGGAAAGTCCTACTTGTTAGATGTTTATGTCATTGGACATGGTGGGCACTCTGTCAAGTATCAAAGCAAACTTGTTAAGACACGAAAGTTCTGTTGAAGGACCTTGTATATAGAAGAAAACAAAAGTTTATAGAACTCCAATCTAAACATTATTTTACTTTAAAATACACAGACTGACTACTTACACAACTGAAAAGTTGTGATATGTATTTGTACTTTATAGAAAGATATCATCCTGTATATTTATGTTTACAAAAGTCAGTGGTTTTGTGGAGGGTCTATGCTTGGTGTTGTCAAACAGCACCAGGCATCTGCATTCATCTGTGTCCGCAGCAAAGAACCATAATGTGTAGGAAACAGAAATAGAATTCAAATGCAGCAGGAAATGTTTGAAGGAGCTGCCATTTTCTTGCCTTCCAAACTGCATGAACTGTGTTTAAGTTATTTTGTTAGCTAAAACTTCAAAGGCAAGTCAGTAAATACATGCCTTGTTCTACACACAAGCAAACCTATGAACAAGAAACACACATTTAGATGCTAGAAATTCTGTAAATTATTTTATAGAGTCTTGTCTTAAATGTCTATATGTTTCATGACTGTAAAGTATTAAAATCAGGTTCATTAAAATACAGACAGAGGCTGATGTATCCAATGGACTGCACTCTCCGTGTGTTTCATTAGCAAATTGTAAATCTCATTTGGTTGATTTAAATGTTTATGTTTTTCATGTACAAAGTTGTCATACATGTATACCTGTATATATATAAAATTAAAAATATAATGTTATACAATACTTGGTGTTTCCTATGATCCTTGATCTTTTGTGTAAAAATAAACGTATCTTTTCTAACATCCCTTTGCCACAAACTGGGCTGTAATTAATTTCTTTTGTTGGTGAGGGAGCAGCAACATTTGTGGGACTATAACAAGTGCTGTCAAGTGATAAAGTTATACCAGATTTCTGATATAAAATTCTCCTCAGAATATTCTGAGACTAACACAATTTTAACATATTTTGTATGAATTGATAATTATAACATTTTAATTTTTCATTCAGATCCAGTGGCCGTCTCCATGCTATTATACCTGCAGATCATGAAGAAGGGTCTACTTCATATGACCCAAATTTAATTTGACTGAAATTCATTTGACTGAAACCAAAACACTGAAAGTTCAAAAGACTGAAAACTCATTTGACTGAAACTCATAACACTGACGCATTAAAGTAAAAGGTATATGCCCTTTTCCCCACTGTAGTGCAATCCTGGAGTTAGTATATATAGTTGGGGGGGGGGGCGAAGCCCCCCACATACTTTATACATTTTAAACCATACACATGGATATTTATAACTGCAATGAATAACGTCTTGCAGAAAACAATATTTATCTAAACTATGTGGGGGGCTTCGCCCCCACACCCCCCTTAACTATATATACTAACTCCAGGAGCGCACTACATTGGGGAAAAGGGCATATACCTTTTACTTTAATGTGTCAGTGTTATGAGTTTCAGTCAAATGAGTTTTCAGTCTTTTGAACTTTCAGTGTTTTGGTCTCAACAATAAAAAAATGAGTATTTAAAGTTTATATTGATACTGTGTCATGGATTCTAACTGTGTTTGTTGGTCTGAGGAAGCTGGCTTATTATAGAAATCAAGTGTGTAAATAAAGAGTCCTTTTTAGTATTCCGCTCATTTTTTGGTTTTTGTTTACTAGTGTTTTGGTCTCAGTCAAATGAATTTCAGTCAAATGAAATTTAGGTCATATGAAGTAGACCCATGAAGAACATGAATGCTCAATGAAAATAATTAATTGCTATGAAGTTTAGTAGTAAAATGAAAAGTGAATGTCATCTCAAGGTGACTTTATATAGGTCCACTTGGCCTTCTGGTGACCTGCATTTGTCAGTTGTCATACACTAGGCAATTTGTAATAAACATATATCCCTTTACTTTATGTAAGGAATGAATTGCTGTTACAAGCTGCTGTTTGTATTTCACATTTTGATAGTCATTTTTACCTTTAGAAGCACAACAACGCAGTATTCAAAACAGAGTCCCATGGTGCAAAAGCCTATGCCATGATATAGCTCAGCATGCAGGGCAGGTCCTAGACAGACAAAAGAAAAAGCTATAGCTGCTTTAAACTGTAGTCATGTACTTCAGCTATTATCATATCTGCCACTAGAGGGCACTGTATGTTGCATGACTCCTTAAATATTTAGCTTTCACAGATAATCTTTTTGTTTTATTCAGTACACAATTATTTAAGTTGAAACCTGTGAATATAATGAGTTAGCATTGCTCTACGTTTTAAAACTAAAGTGTGTTCTTTGTGCTGTAAACTTTGAAATGAAAGTAAGTGCACTTACCAGTAGAATATTTGTTTTCCCTTCTTTCAGTTTTTCTGTAGCTATTACCTAAGATAAGACTGAAGAAGTGATTTTTTTTTTTTTAACTTGGATCACAGAGACTTTTTAAATGAGGGATACATTTTTTTTTTTTTTTACTAATTAGTAATATTATTAGAAAATACTTGCTGTACCAAATATTTGCAAAGACTACGAAAGACACAACAACAACTATATTGCAGACATAGCCGGCTTTAGGCACCAGCAAACCCTGCAGTCATTGGGAGCCCCCTGTTCCTGGGGGCCCTCAACAACAACAAGTTATCTTATGGCGATATTTTGTAACATGAAAATCAAACCAACAAAAAGTAGTACAGCAGTCATATTTACTTAATAAACCATCTGGGTAATAACTCATTTATATCGCCTTTAAAATTCAAAGATATCTCTGGTTATACTAACAGTGTGTTATCAAGTAACAGGTTTCACAATTCCATTAAATATTTTACCACTGACATAGTGCCCCTGGCTTAGTGGTAGGCATTCTCTCTACTAAAACCAACAACACAGCCATCTTTAGGTACATGCAATACATGTGGCTACGGGGGGGGGGGGGTTACAAATCATCCTTGACTGTGTATGGGCCGCACAAAAGCTGTTGCTGTTTGGAGAAAAATTAGGAGAAAAAAATGTATTCATTTTTTGATTACACTCTTTAACCTGAACAGAGATGTGATATGACTCTGTTACAATATAGCTGATAACGGCCTCTGCACTCAGCCACACCCATTATAAAACCAGCCCTGCTCAAATGTATGTGTACAGAAAGCTGCAGTAGATTGTGTGGGGGGACTGGGGATTGTTTGGTTATTACTACTTCAATTTTCATCACAGTCAAATGTTGGAGGTGTGCCCAGGAGATCATTACAGCTTGTGTTTGACCTGAGGAGGAGGGCAGTGCCATGCTATGTCACCAGTCACTTGAATTCTGATTTCTTCCCAAACTAACATTAGAAGGGGCACTAGGCAGTGGCTGTCTTTTTTTTTTGGGGGGGGGGTTAGGAAGGCAGGCAGTATTCCTAGAATGGACCTGTGTATCCCTACAGCAACTGTTTTATTAGTTTATTGTGAGCTACTAATTTATCAGCTTTGAACATTAAGCCTTGAGCACAACTTATGTCTTCCTTGAAAGAAAACAAAAATATGGCAGAAATTCTGTACTTACTCATGAATCTTGTTTAAGCTACAATTGAATTAAAAGGCTGAGAAAATACTCTAAAATGCTTCGCAGAGCATCTATAACCCTATGGGTCCTTGAGCCCTGACTTGTTCGAGTTATTTCCTAAATGGCTATTACTGTGCTGTCTTGGTCTGGAAAAGTGTGTTAAAAGAAAGCAAGGAAAACTAAAGCTGAACCACAACAGTGAATTTCTTTCCTTAATCATAATTTCTGTTCAAGCCATCAATGGATGAAAAGGTTGTGTAAAGAGAAAAAAAAAACATTTAAAATGCAATTCAGAGCACATAGAAAGCTACAGCTTATTAAAAAAGCTGAAGAGTAAAGAAAATGTGAAAAAAGGAAGAAAAAAGTAATGTGCATGGTGTGGGAAAACAGCTGGGAGGAGTGGAGGGTGTGTGTGTGTGGGGGGGGGGGTAGGCTGAAATAGTAGGCCTAGGGCACCATTTCTCCTAAGTTCAGACCTGTACATAGAGTTGTCATAAAACTACCAACCACAAAGAGGAGACTCAGACACAGTTTTAGATCAATTTACTGCTTTCGCTCTTTTTAATCCACTAGAACTCCACCAGACTCTAAAACTCAAGGAATGCAAACAATTTAAAAATGGTGACAAAAAGTCATGTGATTGATAAACAACCAGTCGTGGGGTTTTCCTTCAACAATGTGTCTGGTTTGAAATTACCAATTAAAGATACATTGTATCACATATGTTCCAAAAAAGCAAGAAATTTAAATTTCTGTGCTAACGGAAAACATGTAATGTTAATAAAGTTATTTAGTCTTGGATACTTGTTGGATCATAATTTGATCTGCCAAGAATATTCATGGCATTCCAGCAGTAGTTCCCTGTAAATTCTTCAAGGCTGACAGCTTCAAGTACAAAAAACATGAATTTTTTGAAACTTGAACAACTAATCGAATGTTTTGCTAAATCATTACTCTGGTCCTTATTTTTTATGGCAAGTGTGTGTTCATAAATTCTAAATGAGGATTTTCTGATAGTCTTCCCCACTTTGAAACAGGGGCATGATTCACACAATGCCAAGTACACCACCCCTTGTGAATCACAATCATGTCTAACAATGGACCAAATTGTCAAGTTGAGGGCATTGACATGTGCATAGGAAGTGCTGCGGATGAAATGGCATTGTTTACACTTCCCACATTTGTAGGTTCCCGGTGTCATATGCCTGGTGTTTTCTAGCAATGAACTTCTTTCTAATAATGATTTTATTTTGTATGTTCTCTTGAATGTACAAAGCAGATGGTTACCTAAAACTTTCACTAGGTCACTATTGCCCAAAATAATCTTCCAATTGTCATACAGTATGTCCTTGATCAGGGGCACATCCACTGAAATGGGTAGAGGAGACACCCACTGTAACCAATCCCAAGACGATGTTTAACAGGGGGAGTGTGCTGTTCTACCAATGAAAGTTCAGCTGTAGGCTTATGTAGGATTGGTTTAACTTTATCAGACCTGAACAATAAGAGCTCATCTTCATTGTTAGATAACCAATCCAGATCATAGCCTCACACCAGGAAAAAAGATCTCAAAGTGGCAAATTTTTGTTGAAAAATATTGCCATTGTTTGTGAGCCTGCTAAGTCTCAATTATAGGCCTAATAAGGGAGGAGTACAGAGAGGTAATAGCCTCCTTTTTTCTGGATGCAATCCTTTTACTTATGAGATGAACCAAGTAAAATGCTTTTTTGACCACTGCCACCACATCATGGTCGAATATGAGAAGTGTTGTGAACCTGAGCACCCAGGTCTCTCACCACAGGTTGTGTGCTTAGGGGGTTCCCATTGATGTGGTAATCAGTAGAGGCTGTGTTTTTGATGAATGGTATGATAATACATTTTTTGTGTTTAACTTAAGGCCATGACTTTGGCACCAATTATTTGTAGCTGTAAGACCCTCTTGCAGTATGTTAACATCATATAGGGAGTCAATGACAGCACCCAACTTACAGTCATCTGCAAACTTGTTCAGCCACAGGCCCTATGTCTTTGCCTGGACCTCTGAGAAGTATATGCCAAACAGTAGGTGTCCCAGGAGAGATCCCTGGGGAACACCAATAGTGACAGGTCTGCTGTCAGAGGTGGCAGCACCTATTTTGACCTTGTGGGTTCTATCTGTGACCCACTTAGCTACCCATCTGACAAGATAGGGATTAACACCAAGTTGTGTTAGCTTTGTAATGATGCCCAAGTGGGGGATTGTATCAAAGGCCTTGGCAAGGTCAAGGTAAGCTGTATGTACTGACTTTCCCTCATCCAGGGCCTTGGTGACAGTCTCAGAAAAGTCACTTAGGTCCAATAGGCACAATATGCCCCTGACGAATCCGAATTGGGTGGGGTCAAGAGCTTGGAGATTGCATATGTCCTTGTTTATGAGATCCATGATAATACGCTCCATGACTTTACAGATCAGACTTGTCAAGCTGATGGGACAATAGTTTCCCAGGTCAGTAGTGGCACCATCTTTGTGCAATGGGATGACAATGGCAGTTCTCCACTCTGCTGGAAATTAAGTCTGTAGTTAGGCTGTGATTGAATAGGGTGCTCAATGACAAAGTTAGTTCTTGCTGGAGATGGTGCTAAATACAGCCTGCAATACTATCAGGTCCCATGGAAGCTGTGTTCTTTGCCATAAATAGGGCCTTTAACACTTGATCTACAGAGATGTGAGGTGTGGTACAAGTATCGGTGATGCTGATTGGGCCTTTGGGGGCAATAAGGGGGTGAAGTTTGCACTGAGCCTATCAGCCAGCAGGTTGGCTAAGTCAGCAGGATCAGTGTAACTGGTACTATTAAGTACTAGTTTGGAACAAACTTGGGCTTTGCCATAGAGGCTCCTAATGTAACTGAAGAAGTACTTGTGGTTTCCCTTTGTTTTGGAGGCTAGTTTCAACTCATAATTGGCTTTGCAGGTTTTCACTAGTGATCTAATTTGCTTGTTGAGGCAGAGGAGGGAGTTTTTCCAATTTGGAATTTGTTCCTTTTTACCCTTGGACAACAGTTTCTTCCTTTTGTTGTGAATCCTGTTGATAGAGGATGTCCATCAGACAGGTCTGTGTTTCCTGTGGAGCAGATTTTTTGTTGGGTATGGCTGAGTCCATGCAGTTGTACAGGTGCTTGTATAGTGCACTAGTGTACTGTTCAGCATAGTTGTCTTCGTCATCTGAGGGGGCGGTGGTGTGAAACTGCTGATACCCTCCCTTAGGAGGTTGTAGTCAGCTTTTGAGAAGTTCTTTAGCCTGGTTATAGCTGGGGAGGGGTTGGGTGGGATAGAAACTTTGAATGAGACAGACTGATGATCTGATCTCACCAGGGAAGAACATACTATGGCAGTGGTGTAGTGGTCACCCATGTTGGTGAGAACCAAGTCCAGTATGTTATCTCCCCTTGTGGGGGATAAGACCAGCTGATCTAGTGCGTTAGAACTGATGAAGTCAAGGAATCATTTGGTGAGTGCATTAGTGCAGGAATAGTTTACTCAGTCTGTGGAACTTACCATAACTCTAGATGTTCAACTGTGTTCACTTTTACAGTACCAAGTCCGTCCATCCAGTCTCCTCTTTTCTCACATGTGTGTGTGAGCAGGGCATCCTTGGATGTGGTAGCACCATAGTCACCTTCCCTCCTTCCTGCCATTTCTGTTCTCCTGTTCTGGTATCTTCCTTTCTCAGGACTGATCTAAATCCTGAAGAAGCAGTTTGAGGGTTTTCCCATTAGACTTCTCACCTGGAGACCTCTATCACCAGGCAGCCAGTGCTCTGACACCAGTAAACTACAATTCAGGAAAGAACAAAAGATGAGAAGGGCTTATGTACATCTTATTTCTCTGTTGTCTGACATCTATGACAGAGAGTATCTATCTGGCTAGGAGGAGGAAGGTTGGAAAGCTTTGGAACTTGTGCTCGCCATTAGACCTTCTGTGTCAGAAATTAAATTTGGACATCTACAATTATTGTGAGTTCCTAACACAAATGTACTTTTATAAAATGCAGCAAAAAGCTACATGGCAATTGCTGTAACTGCTCAAGGAGACTCCAGTAGAATTGCTGTGTTCTCCATGCACTTTGTGTGTAAAACCTGGGCTTTGGTTCAGAAATCTTTACCATGCAGCAATGTCCCCCTTCCTGTAGTGTACCTTTTCCTATACATTTCTGTGAACTCTGCATTGGGCCATTACTCAGTTCAAAGTATAATCAGATTGCAGTAGCTGTAAGCTGTTCACTGGCGTGCAATAATTCCTGAATCTTTAACGGCCATTTCGACTTGTGCTTAGTCTTAAGTTGCCCTTTCAAAATAAGCTCAAAGTTTCTGAAATGCAGCCATAGCAAAAGAAAGGGAAGGCAGACAGAAGCTGAGACTAGTTTTAAAACCAAAGCTATACATAATAATGGAAGTGAACAGAATTTACACCCCCAATTCTGAACGCATATATTTTAACATTAGTCACTGCTGTGCTGACCCTCTTTAACAAATCGTGGGTCAGTGATGTGGTACCGGGGACACATGGAAGGGATTCTTCTTCTCAGAATGGGACCACAGGAAACAGAAAATTCACCAGAGTATATGCTTTTGAAACAAACAACCACTTGCTGAAAATAGCAGATGTTCCTTAAAATACAGGAATGTCGGTCATGTGGTGCATATTTTTTTTCTCCATAATCTTTTTATTATTTTGTACACAAAGTATTGTACATTGTTCAATCAAATGAAACTAAACCGTGCAGTGACAAAGTAACTCTCTTATCAATACCTTCCTTGTTACTAAAACAAAAAAGAAAGGAAAAAAGAAAAAGAAAATGGCAAATAAGGGGCATCCAAACTGTGCATATATACAAATATACGAAACAGTGCTACTGCTTCCTACATCAGAAGCCTAACTGGTTCCAATATTGACATTTACTGTTAGCATTTAGAAATAGGAGACGCAATCAACCAATCAAACTTTGATAAGGTACTTAAATAAAATATCCTGTAGTACGGACCTGCAATGAGTACATACTTTATCTGACCTTAAGCTAATCCCCCAAAATGAGATCAAATAAAAGCTTCCAGTATTTCTGGTAATATCTTTGTTTGTTAATGTTTCCTGTATATAGTTTTTGTGAGGTTATGTATTTGAAAGCTAAATTCTTAAACTCCTTCCAGGATAACTTAGTACAATCCAACCAGTTTTTGGTTATATATAGTTTAATTAATAAGCATAGTGTAATAAGAACATGGAATTTCAGTTTAGATAACTTAAGATCTGTGATGTGAACTATAGCCAGTTCCCAAGATAATGTTGACTTATGATACCCCATTTTCTCTAAATGCACTCTTAAGGAGCACCAAAGCTTGTGTGTATGTTTACAGAACCACAGAATATGTATTACATCTGCTCGTTGAAGGGGCAACATGAGCATGCTGGAGAGACGTTTGAATTGAATTTGTTTAGTATAGTGGGGGTGAAATAGGAATTGTTGATCATTATTTGCGTATAAATTAGTTTTTTGAATGGAGTTAGCTTATAGTAGAGTTAACTGCTCTGAGTTTTGATCTTCCCTTAAATTAGTCCCTTGCTGGTCCCAATAATTGGAAAACAACATCAGATTTTGGTATTTAAGGGCTCTAATTAACTTGGAGGTATTTGAAAGCATACCTTACTTGCTAGTTAAGCATTAAATGATGTCTGCAGTCTTTAGTGTGTCATTTTCAATACTTTGGGTATCTGTGATTATTATAGGCAAGAGCTCCCTGATCTGACACAGAATAATAGTACATTTATAACCCAGGTTTAACTCATTCCTCAGTTCCTTTATTGATTTTCCTTTGTGTTTTTGTATATCCCACACTGTAAATTCCTTAATGAGTGGGTATTCTGTTAGATTGCGCATTTTGTTGTTACGTCTGATGTCAGGATTCATATATAAGGGTTGGAAAAAAGAGAGGGTCTTGTCGTGCAAGTGATTTTATTAAGTCTTGGAAAATCTTTATGTTTTGCTTCAAAATCCTATTCATACTAAAAGGTACTTTATACTTATTGTAGACAAGAAGGGAAATGCTATGGGGTTAATATTAATGCTAATTATATAGTTGTGCCATATTTTTATCCATCAAGGGGTCCAAAGATGTTTTTTCGGGCTGTGTTTTGAGATGGAAAGGATTCTGTTTGCACATATGATAGACTAATAAAGTTGGAAGTCCAGCAGGTTTAAACCACCTTTTTCTTTAGAGTAACTTAGATTTTGATAGCTAATCTTGACCGATTTGGGGTACCATATAAATATGGCTAATTCCTTATAGATTTTTTGGAAGAAATTATTTGGGATGGACAGATATGAAGTGTTAAATTGATATAGGAGTCTAGGTAGGATGTTCATTCTAATTATATCTGCTTTGGACAGTATTGACAGATACAGCTGCTGCCATCTATGCAGATCTTGTAAAGTGTTTGTCCATAGTTTCACAAGGTTGCTTTGGTGCATTGATGAATAGCAATGTTCATACTAGATTCCTAAGTATATGAAGGAGTATTCTATTTTGAAAGGAGATTCTGAGAAGAGGTATTCCTTATGATGTCTAGGATTTATAGGGAAGATGACTTCTGTCTTTTGGCTTTTCCCAGTTAGCGGTCGCCACAGCGGAACTCCAGTCTGCTAATGATTGGCAGTAGATTTTTACGTGCCGAGTTGCCGGCCCTGATGCACAACCTTCAATGAAGGCACGCCCATTCATGCATGTCTCCACACAGAAGACGCTCTAGCTGAGAATCGAATGGGACAACATCTTACTGTGAGGCGACAATGCTACCGGAGCACCACCACCACAGTAGCATTTATAGGGAAGATGAGTGATTTCTTTATATTGATTTTACAGTTAGATAGCTCTTCGTATTTTTCAATTGTTCTGGTTATTTTCCTTAGGTCTGAACTAGGGCATTCAAAATAGATGTTTAAATTGTCTGCATATGCAGATAATGCTATCTTGGTGTTCAGAATCTTCAGAATAGAGTGGAAGGTGGCTTGGGAGAGATAAAGAAATAAAGGTTCTATATAAAGGTTAAAAAGGTAAGGAGAGATGGGGCATCCTTGTCTAGTGCCTTCTGATAACTTGATAGGCTTTGAGAGTGTTTTGTTGATGTATAGGTAAGTGTAAGATTTGTTATATAATGTTTTAATTAGGTTAATGAAAACCTTGAGAATGTTGAAATGTGACATGGTCATAAATAAAAAGTTCCAACTGACTCTGTCAAAAGCTTTACTTGCATCAAGAATTAGGCCATATCTCAAATTTCTATCATCTTTTGTAAGGCGTATCATGGTGTCTATGGTTAAGGTGTTATCCCAAGTTTGCCTATTTGTCATGAAGCCAGTCTGCTCAGGGGATATTATATGCAGCATTATTCTTTTTAGTCTTTCAGCTAAGACCATGGATAGAATTTTGATATCTAGGTTAATTAAGGATATTGGCCTATAATTATGTGGGTCAGATCTATCAAGATTACTTTTCGGAATGATTATTGTTTTAGAATTATTTAGGTAGTAGTCAGTTAAACCATTTAGTTTAATATGGTTATAAACTTTTAAAAGGATGAAAGACAGATTTTAATTAAATTTTTTATAAAGTTCTGGTGTATACCCATCTGGTCCTGGTGACTTACCAGACTTTAGTTTCCCTATGGCAGTAACAATTTCTTGCTGTTTGAGAGGAACTTTGAGTAATTCTGCACGTTCTTCTTTCAGTTTGGGGAGCTCGATGTTTTTAAAGAAGTTATCCATTTCCTCACTTGAAGGTTGTGGAGATTCTAGAGCATAGAGCTCTGAATAAATATTGTGAAATAATTCTATTATTTGATCGTCTGATTTGTGGATCTTGTTTTGATAATGAAGAAGCATGATTCTGTCTTCTGTCTATTTACAATTATCCTAACCAGAGCTTTAGAGGGGAGTTGTGCCCATTCGGAGTATTTAGCCAGACATTTGAGCTCATATAGGGAGTAGTTATGTTGGTGAAGTTCAAGCAGTTGTCTGTATAATGTTTATTGCCTTCTCAGTGTCAGCGTTAGGCATGAGTTGGTGCTTATTTTCAAGCTCTTTCAATTCCGTCACAAGTTTGTGTTCTTTTTCTTTAGCTGTTCTTTTAAAATATACCACCCTTTAAATAAGTACCCCTCTCAGCTTAGAGTTACATGCAGCCCATTGTACATCATAAGGAATACTTGTACTGTCCAAGTTCTTTTCCAGTTCTAGCAGGATGTCCAGTGTCTCCTGTACCACTTCTGGTTTAGATGATAAGTTATTTAATGACCAGTTCCACCCCTTTTTACTTTTCAACTGTTTATTACCTATAGGGTGTATTCTCAGTGTGGTTCTTGAGTGGTCTGATAAATATCTAGGTTCTGAGGAGTATTTAATTCCCCGTCTACTAAAGATTCCGAAATGAGGAAGAAGTGTATCCTCGACCATGTGTTATGGCATTTCGAATAATATGTGTAAATATTATTTTTCTCCTGTCCTTCACTAAATGAGATAGGGTCTAACAGGCTTAGATCAGTCATGAGTTCATGAAGGGCTATTGATGCTTGAATGTTCTGTGAGGGAGGGTTACTAGGTTACTAGTGCGATCAATACCTGGGTCAATGACTGCATTCCAAGATCAATACCTGGGTCAATGACTGCATTCCAAGATCAATACCTGGGTCAATGACTGCATTCCAGGATCAATACCTGCGTCAATGACTGAATTCCAATCCCCACTTATTACGTACCCATATTTGGCGAACTTGACTAGCATGTTGTATATTTTCAAACTAAATTCTTGTTGTCTCGTGCATGGACCGTACACATTAAGAAATAGCATTGGCTTCCCTTTTGATGGGTTGGGGCTATAAAATAACACCATCTGCCCTTTGTATCAGAATGATGTTCTATAATTGGTTGTTGAAATGAAATTTTAATTATAGTGGCTATACCCTTAGAATTGGAGCTATCTCCAGCTGCAATTATATCTTTTATCTATTTCTTGTTTGCAATTCCATTCCATTCATCCCTAAACATACATGTCTCCTGTATAAAACATATTTTAGCTTCTGATTTGAAGATGAGGTGCATCAGCAGGTTTCTCTTATTCTTATTCTGAAGTTCCCTCACATTCCATGAATCTATGATCCACATTACTAGAGCTTAATGTTTCGAATAATTATTTGTGATGTTATGTTACAGTATATATTTTGCAAAAAGATTCAATACGTTCTTCTTAAGTGGGGGATGAACATGAAATATAACGTGGAAGTAGTAGCACCTTGCTCTTTCATTACTCCCCTGTGCCTACTCACCTATCCCCATGTGTTGAAAGAGCTTGACATAACGTTATTACCGGGAGGAAAGTCATCACATTTTGAATGATTAGTAAAAATAGATGCGTTGTTATTAACAATCTGCATTCGTAAGCTAACGAATTACTACGCATAAAACATATATACATTACAAGACTAACTCCTAGAATAGTCATCCCTTTACCCTATCTATAAATCCACTGTACTCCTGAATGTAAGTTTTAAACATAACAATATTTTTATAGTAAAAAGAAGATTATCGCCTATGGTGTCTAAATTCCCTTTGTGATGATTACAGATTTACCGCTGTTGCATATAATAGGCTTTACAAATTAAAAAGAAAATGAAGGTATAAGTAGAGCCTCTTTTAGCCAAGAAAAGCCTGAAAAACAAGTTAGTATAACATTAACATTACAACCAATACAGTCCAGAGGGCATTTTTTATAGCTCTAGCATAGCATATAAGAGACGCCTTAGACTGTGACATTAGCATTATGGAAATACACTTCACCATTTTCTTAGAGTGTACTATGTTAAAGTCACCATCTAGCAGTTGCTTCGCTAGCAAATAAAAGTCATCGTTCATTGTAAATCTTATTCAGACACTGAGTGTGTAGACTGCTGCTACATAGGACCGGTATGTTACATCTGTTTGTGAGACATTAAAATCATAGGAGGTTATGTTTCTTTTTACAAATCATAAATCTATATTTGAAGACAAGCAACCAAAAGTGTCTGTAAAACAAGAAGTGAGCCCTCTGGAATGTCCAAAATAGATTTTGTTGGGGAGTAGGCGAATTTGGGATGTACCAACTTCAGGCCTAATACTCGTAATTTCCTCTCTTCATACAAATCATCAGATTGTGGCGACAGAATATTGCATGCATCAGTGTACTAAAGGCTCCTATATGCTGTATAGTCACAAGTTTGTTTCTTATTAAAATAAATCCAGATTCTACATCGGCTGAAGAAGAAGGTGGTGCATGCTATACTCAATTATGTACACAAAGAAGTTTTCGATGAGATATAACCCAAAGAGAACGGTATTCCAGAATAGATCTTTCTTGAGCTATAACAACAGCTAATTCAGTTTGTGAATTAAAATTATGAAGAGGAAGTTTTGGCCATCTTGTTTTTTGAGCTGATCACTGCTCCGGTGCTTTACCAAAACATTTTAGAAAAGCAACTTTTGCATCTTTAGGTGAGTCAACAGAGTATTTAATTTCTTTATTGTGAAATATTAAAGTGTTGGGGTATCTCATTTGAAATTTAACTTTGTGCTTTATGAGCTCAGCGCAGTATGGTGAGAGCTTTTAGCGCCTTTCCTTAATAACCATCGGGAGGTCTTGTGAGAGTGTAATTTTATGACCTTTCCACATGATTTGATTTTGTTTTTTGGCTTCCCACAGCAGCCTTTGTACATCTTGAAAATTTAATAGTTTGACATATATCTGTCTTGGGAAGTCATCATTTTGTTTTCTGTGCAGCGCCCAATGGGCTCTCTCAATAATAATACCACTTGCATTTGTGTCAGCGTGGAAAATGTGCTCAAATATCTGCATTGTAGTTTTGATTAGCTGGCTGTGTTCATAAGACTCAGGTACACCTCTATGATTATTATGTTATTGCGCCTACTTCTTGCCATAAATCAGTGAGTTTTTGCTGAATCTCTAACAAGGTAGAATCTTTGGTGTTTAATTCTTCTTTTAGCAGTGCTAGCTGATGTTTGTTTGCTTTGTTTTTTTCCTCAATGTTGTTGTCCATACATTCAACTGTCTGGTTTATTTTACTGCCAAAACTGGATAACTGTTCAGAGAAGTTTTGCACTGCTAGTTGGAGTGGCAGCAGAGCCTCTTTGAGTTTGTCCATATGAAAACTTGGATCCAGCTTTTGTTTTTCATTAGACTTAGCTGTTTCCTGCTGATTGTTTATTCTTTGCCTTTTGGTAACAGTTTCTTTTTCTGGGGAGGCTATAGCAGATAATTTTGTTTGGTTAGTTTGTATTTCCATATTTTAATTTTCCTTTGACATTTTCTTCAGATTGTAAGTGCCTGCACTAGATTGGAGCTGATGGTCTTGTAATTAGAGGCCTAGATTTTACATGTGGTGAGGAATCTCCTGAGTGTCTAGAGGTTTTTGTAGCATATAATTTCCAAATTTAGCGATGAATTAGCTGTTCTCAGTTAACCAAACGTCACAGAGTTCATATAGTGTTGGGAATATATTTTGGTAGTTGTATTTGTAAGGCTATTATTTTGTTTAGCTGAATATAAGTAGGAGCTTTGTGTAGAGGGTGTTTATAGGATGCCCACCATCTTGGAATCCCGTGCTGAATATTTAAAGATGTATAGTACAAACAGTCTGTCACTGTACCAACAACTGGATGAATAGCCAGGAACAATGGGGTTTCTCATTGTAACTGACCAAGTTTTGCAGCTATAAATCTTAAAAAAAGGCATCAAGTTACAGTTAGTTTCGTGTGTTACAGAGATGTAATAGTAATTTGGCCTGTGAAATTTGTGCAGTTGCAGGGATTAGTGAGACCTTGTTAAACCAGTTGTAATTTCCATCATAATGGTTGCTGCTATATATAATCCACTTCAATTACATTAAATATGGTTCACAACTGTTGCAGATTTATGACACTTCCACTTTCTGTTGTGAATTCACTGACTATATGGAGTCAGATGTCTAAGACTGTTATGTATATAACTGTTAGGCCTGAAACAACAAAGTAAATTTTATACAATAATTATCTGCCTTAAATGTCAACATTTATATTTACATCTGTGACAATCTGAATACTGCATACAGTCACTAATATAGCCAAACAGTTATATTTTTCATAAGCAAATAATACAATTTCAGGATTTCTCAATTTTCAGTCAACAGATCTGTGTTATTTGGGCTTCCATTAAATGGGTATGAGTAATGGTGATTGTAAGAAAAGCATGAGAGAAACCCAAGGAGACAGTGGTTTGCTAAATTAGTCAGTGTGGCTGTAAGAGTGCATTAGCTTATCGATTTTAATGATGGCTGTTAGCATTACTGTCCATTGTGTCTGGTTTAAAGAGAAAATGCTAAGTGAAATGGTTTCTAATTGAACATCAGCTAAACAAATGACAATCCCAGTTTTCAAAGTACACCTCCGTAAATCATATGCTCCACCTGCCGGCCTTCCTAATCTGTCACAAACTAATAGTCTGCTACTGAATGGCAATATATTGGATTTGTCATCATACCTATTATTATTAACACTAAATAGTGATACGGTGCCAATGTGCAACAGCAGCTTGTTGTAAGACTATTGTATAGCTAGAGTTTTCAGTATCTGTTAAACACAAAGGAGGACATTAACTTTACTCATTTAGAAGCTGCATAGAATGGTTATGTCCTGATGTCTTCTGCCCCATTTGTCTCACTTCCTACTCCTTCCAGCTCCTTGCAGCTCCATATACCCCATAGTACTTCTAACTATTATGTGTCATGTTCCATTTTAATATCTTAGTAAAAACTACAAGAAGGGCCAAGCAAAGTTAAAGTTGCCCCTGTGTAGTACTATAAAACTCCTCAAGTGGAGACCTATGGAATATATGGAAAAGACCCCTTAAGAACAAACCACAATTTCAGCTGCGTGGTTTCTAAATGCCCATAACTTTTTACTTTCACCTGTAGACATGTCATTACAGCATAAGTAGAGTTTGGCTTTATTAGCCTCATTGCACCAGTAAAGATTTTAAAAAGTGAAAAGTGAAAAGTCATGGACATTCAGAAGCAGAGTAGCAGAAAAAATGGTAAGTCCTTGAGAGGTCTTTTGTATATATCCCATGGGCCTCCAATGCAGGAGGTTTAAGTATTAAACAGTGAATACTGTAGCTTTGCTCTGTCTTTCTTGCATTTTTTTTACTAAACGGTCTGTCTGTGTGACCTTCTTATACTTTTGTATGGATCCTTTTTGTATCTTAAACACTGAGGCACTGAAGGCTATTGGCTTAGAGGAAGACTTTAAAAATGTTAATGTATGCCATTCAGTGGAGACATTTTTTTGACATGAAAGGTCTGTTCCTGGAGTATTTCAAGACTGCATTTCTAAGCTGCTGTCACATGCTATATGTTGTTTTCCCATAGTTCAAGGTCCTGTGAGTATAAATTAACCACAGCAGAGATGAAGCATGATCCATTACTTGGGAGATCTCAGATAGAAGTTTCTAAATATTGTTTATCTGTTGGGAGGCTCATTTGACTTTGAGTGTTTCAACCTCAACAACTGTAGCTGTGGGCAGTTGTCTAGTAACAGTAGTATAAAGTCACATCTCACTGTTGTCAGTCTGGGTCAGTGAAATACTAGTAAGAAGCAAAACAAGTTAAGATGAATTAATAGTTAATGGGGGAATGCTGTTTTCTCCTACTGTGTATTTAGAACAGTTAGCAAAATGTTCTCAGCAAAAGTGCACTTCGCTGCTACGTTTTCAGGAAACAATGACCTGTTTGAACAAGAGTTTCTGTTTCAGAGACAAGATGCAAGTAACAGTGAGTTCCTGTAACAGATTCACTTTAATGCTGTTTACTGTGATCGGGAGGATATCAGCCCCTAGTCTTACAGACAATGCAAGTTCTCACTTTTTGTATCTGCATTTTCTTTTTTTTTTTCTAACAGAAATTTTATTTTTATGCCAAGGTGGACTGACTTCACAGCTGATTGGACAATATTTCTGGTGGTGATGAGATGCTTGATGCATTTTCGCTTAGGATGTCAGTATGGCTTTTACACAATGGAGGCGAGGATCAGTGTGTAGGTAATTATACAGGATTATGATGGGACTTTCAGTCATGACAAATTTGTTAAAATGTTTCTTAAACAGATTCAAGAAATCCATGTTGAAAGCAAATCAAAGTGAAGCTTCTGACATGAATTCTTTGAATCCATTTTGAGAACACTAACAAACAGTTATGATTAGTGACTCGTAATTATTTGTAATAAATGGGAGTCTAACAGCCTTGCCGTATTATGAGTAAAAAATAGTGTAGGAATGCAAAGTGTTTGATAGCTTTAAAAGTAAAAAAAAATAACCTAGGAGTGCAAAGTGTTTGACAATATTAAAGGCTGGTACAGATTTTGCACTGTCACAAAAAAGGTATTCAGAAGTAAACTGCTCATCTAATCAACACCCAGCTTTAAAGAGATGTATACTTTATTCTACTACCTTTTTTGTTTGAGTGGCTGTGTGAAAGGTTTGACAGAGCTCTCAGAGAATTTCCCTGATGTAGCTCTATAGTGCCTGCTGTTTTGTCTAACCAAGCTAGCCTCAGTCATAACAAAGTTTTGACATGTAACCCTTTCTATAACAATGTCAGCACTTCAAGAAGTTGCAGACTTCCCTTTTGTTGCTGAAAACTCAGAGGACTTTAGGCTTTATTCCCACCCTAGGCCGTTGGGGTATTTTTTTCCAAAACGTATAAAAAGGGTGTTGCACTTCTGAATATGCCGTACTTTGGATGAAATGTTAAACCAAGGTCTCACCTGCCTGAGATGGTAATAGCTCAGGCAGATGCAAAAGATCTGATAACACTTGTCAAAAAGATAAAGGGTATGTTATATTCTACTATAAATACAAATGGAAAAACATAAAATAAATTAGGTACAGAAATAACTGAAAAAATGAATGACAAAAAATGAATATGTACCAAACTTTGTGAACAGACAGATGTATACTGTCCTTTGTTCTACAACCAGTTGATTAATTTCCTCAGAATTTAAGCTATCTCACTGTTTATTCCGAACGACAGAAAATTTTCCATTTCAGACATGCCACAAGCCAACTAAATAAAGCTTTGTCAACACTATCAAATCTGTGCCCATATCAGAGAGTTGTAATGGCTGTATGGAATGACTTTGTTTGTGTCTTTTGGCTTTTCCCGGTTAGGGGTCGCCACAGCGGAACTCCGGTCCACTAATGATTGGCAGTAGATTTTTACGTGCCGAGTTGCCAGCCCTAATGCACAACCTTCAACGAAGGTACGCCCATTCACGCATATTTCCACACAAAAGACACTCTAGCTGAGAATCGAACAGGACAGCATCTTACTGTGAGGCGACAGGAATGACTGGTGAAGAAATATCAGTAGTCGATAAAAGTGGATACATCTGTTTAACTTCTGCCCAAAAATCCAGTCATCCTGCATGAAAGAAAAACATGGAGAATTGTCTCAGGAACCCCATACTGTGCACACAGCACAAATATTCCTTTGCACATTTGTATTTCATTGATTCATTCACTGGAAACTTACCCAAAAATAGACACCAAAGAAAATCTGCCCATTCCAGCACCTTGTTAAAAAAACTTTCCTTACATGTATGCTACAAAGAACTGAGGGTAACCAAGTGTCTCATGGGTCAATAAGAAGAAATGTCTGCATGATGGAGTCATACCATTCCTGCTTTTAACAAGATGGAGAAGGGAACTTAAGCTGCCATTCATAGACTTATAGGATCATATGTACCTTCTAGGCTATTGACATGTCAGGATCTTTAGAAGCCTAGCCATACATTCCCATGACCTTTTTAGCCATTATTATTTAAGTATGAATACTGTACAGATAATTGGCATGTTGCCACTATCCATGAGAACAAGGGTATTAAACTGGAGGTGAATTTGTGGTTACCTATTCATACATCCAAATTATGTTTGAATAGCATAAGAAAAGTATTTTGCTTTATGTGGACAGGAAGATGACTTAAAAAAAAGTGATATTCTCTGTGACACATATCTACTCTTCCATAATGCTCTATTTATGTTGCAAAAGAGATTAAGATATCTTGAGTGGTGGTTTATACCCCCTACTGGATTTGCACATGGGAGGTTCTGTTCACAAGGCATTGACCCCTCCTTAGCAGAGGGAAGCTGATTTGAGATGGTCTGCATATCGTTTCATAGTTTAAGTCCTTGGTATTCTTAGATCAAAGCATTTGGGCCATTCAAGCTGTGCAAAATGTTTGGGCAGGTACATACTGAAGTGGACATTATACTCACTGACTGACCTGTTGAGTGCAGAATAACGTGGATGAGTCACATCCCTGGATCTGGATCCCGAAGCCTTAGTAACAAGTGGATACATGATGATCAAAAGGCAGTTTGTTGTCTACATAGGTTCACAGATCCCTAACTAATGGATCAGTTTTCGGAGGGTTGCTGTCAATGTAATACATACAAGAGGCTTCTTGCTTGCTGGCAGATACCATTATACATTTCTTGGCATTTAGTTTTAGTTCATGGTTTTGACACCAGCCATTTATATAAGACAGATCCTCTTGGGGGATTTTGGTGTCCTCGGAGGAGTTTATGATGGCACCAAGTTTATAGTCATCTGCAAACTTAGTCAGCCAGAAACCCTTAACAGTACTTTTACCTCTGAGAAGTAGATGCCAAAGAGGAGTGGCCCAAGGACTGAACTCTGGGGTACATCACTAGTGACAAGTCTTTTGGAGGTGGTAGAACAGGCTACATTAGATTCCTAGGTTCCATTTGTGAGCCAGTTTGCTACCCAATGAGTTACACAGGGATTAATATTATGATGGGATAGTTTATCTATGATATCTTAGTGTGGGATGGTGTCAAGCACCTTTACCATGTCTACAAATGCACTGTGCACTGATTGGCTCTCATTCACTTCTTCAGTAACCTTCTCAAAGTCAATCAGGTTAAGTAGGCAGGATCTGCTTTTAACAAATCCAAACTGGTCTGGACAAAAATCTGCAGGTTAACTCTGTCCTTATTTATTAATTCAGTAATGACCCTTTACACTGTTTTTCAGATGAGATTATACCTCAAAACTGTCCAGATTTTTGTCTCATATTTTTGGTCTGTTCCTCATAACATTTGCAATTTTCTCGAAAAATTTTGAGGACTGAAGTCACTTAACAATGACAGACATTTGAGTTTCAGACTTCATATCCTTGAAAAAAATGCATACTAATGCAAAATCTGTTATAAACATAGAAAGTTACTAAAAATAAGAGCAATATCTAAAAACTATCCCTGTTTGGGCATTTGTCCCCCATTATTTTTGGCTTTGTCCGGATTTCTTGTGCTAAGAAGTTGAGAGATATGGATGTGGCTGGTCAGACGTATGTCTATAATTTCTCAGACCCATTGTCTCCCAACCTTTGTGCAAGGATATGACTGTTACTGTTGCCCATTCATCTTTCAGAAAGACTTTTCGGAAGCTGACAATGAATAGCCACTGTAGGGGGTCTAACACATTCTGTTTCAAGCACACCAGTAAGCAGCCCGATATGTTATCCATCCCTATGGAAGTAGTGTTCTTGGCCTTGGATAGCACCTTAAGGACCTGTTTGTGGGAGGTTTGAGGGATCTAGAGTCAGGTATGAGATCTGGGAATGTTGGAGGGGAGACAGGGGTGAAGTCAGAGTGAAATGTATTCACTAGTAGATCTGCTATGTCCTTTGGGTCCATTTATGTGGTATCTTTTAGTATTAGCTCTGCACACTGCTGGGTATTGCTTCTAAGGTTTCTAACACAGTTAAAGAAGGCTTTGTGGTTAGCCTTTGTCTGGGTGTCAGTTTTTACCTTATATCTGGCTTTAACTCATTTCATCAGGATCTGGAGGTCCCTGTTAAGTTTAACAAGAGCTTTCCTTGCATCTTGAGAGTTACGTTTATTTTTATGAGTTTTTTTTTAGAAAGCCTGTTTGTATTTAGGTCCACAATAAGGGCTTATTTTTGAATTTGGTGTTGCATTTGCTTTGGATGAAGACAGGTGCATCTATGTAGCTATTCAAATGTAGACAGAATTTGACAGCAAAGGATTCTGCACAAGCAGTGAAGTCATCAGTTTGAAATGGTATGTAGACTTTAGCAAGCTCATCACTCAGTTTCAGTAAATTAGCCTTGGTATAATCTCTGAATCTCAAGGTATTGAGGGATGCTTCTGGCTTCAGTCTTAAGGTGAATGTGACTGATTTTTGGTGTGATTTGTCCAGGTAGAGGCTTACAATTGGTGGAGAGAAGAGCTGTTCCATATGGTGAGGACCAAGTCCAAGATTTTATTGCCCTTGTTTATGGTGTGAACTAAATGGTCCAGAGAACTTGTACTGGTGAAGTCCAGAAATCTCTGTGCATGCATGTTTATGTAGTTAATGGAGGGATATGTCCCCTAGGAGAATGGTGTTTGGCTTCATGCATAAAGACTCAGTACTAGTTAGGAAGAACTTATGGGCTGAACAAGACACAGAGGGAGTCCTTTAGTTAGCCATGATGTGATAAGGGGTCCTGTTAATGTTAAATTGGATATGGAGAAGTTCCTGATTGTTATCTTGTTTAACCAGTCTGGAGCTAAAGTGTATTTTACAAATATGGAGATACCACCACCTTTAGTAATTTTATTTAGTGTAGAAGGCCTGAATGTGTGTCATACATTAAAACTCTGTACCAATGGGTCTCCATAATGATGCATATAGCCATATTTTTCATGGAAAGGAATGTTTGTAGGGAGTGGATTTTTTTTAAGGCTTCTAGTACTGAGCAGCAATGCCATTATGTTATCCAGATTCTGTTTTGTTATGTTAGCCTCTCTACTGAGTGAACAAAGTTTTACCCAATACAAAAAGCCCTTGAGATGATAGCTGCAGGCCATCCTTGGCAAAACAGTTAGGACTGCCTACCATCTCCTCCCAGGCTGATATATATATATATATATATATATATATATATATATATATATATATATAATATATATGTTTGGACCCTTAATGTTGACCTGATAATCATATTCTAGAATAGACTTATGGCATTTTATTTCAGTCCTCCTACAGATATCCCTTTTAAAAACAAAAATGCAGTAATGCAAAGAAAAAATCTGATAATTTGTAAATTAAGACGGCTATTACTGAAGGAGTTATACATAATCCCATACTTGATTGGTGTGAGATGGTACCCCCCCCCCAAAAAAAAAAAAAACATAAGAACTACAGTCAGGCTATATTTCTCCAAAGAAAGGCATAGGCCAGCTGTACTGGTTAATTAAGTGAAGTTATTAAGAAGAACAGTATGAATCAAATTAACCTTTGTTTTATTTATTTAACATTTGTTTACCGGGAAAGTCTAATTTGGAATGAAGCCAATTTTCAGCAGAGGCACATGGAGAAACACTCCAGATGCATGTCTTTTCTTCCCTAAAGGACAAGGAAAAAGACTTCTGAGAAGTAACTAAAGACTATTCCTGCTCCAACTTTCCTTGCCACTGAAGTTTATATAACACTTTTGTGCCTACTGCAGCTTCATTTTCTAATAAAGTTCATATAACTCTTTTGTAGTAAAAGTAAAATGAATGTCTTGTTCAGTAAGTGTGACCCCTTCAATCATACCCTCGTGCCCAAAGCCCATACACTTATGTTTGATCTGAGATAAAGCAACTGCTTATAAGGCAGACAAAAAAAAAATCAGATATCAGACTGCATTCGTAAATATATATATATATATATATATATATATATATATATATATACACACACACACACACACACACACACACACACACACACACACATATATATATATATATGGGTCTACTTTCAAATCATGAGAGCATAACCACGAAACTAAAATATATCAAAGGTACATAATATCGAGACCCAAAACACAGAAAAATACAATACAAATATAGATCTCCCACCCCACACCACAAAACAGAAACAAATGCAAAATAAAGCCCTCACACCCCCTGCAAATTTAATATACCAACTCCAAGATCGCACTACAGTGGAGGAAAGATAAATTTCCCGATCTCCACTGTACCACAATCTCCATAAGAAATGTACAAACACTTTCTAACACATGTACTTCTTTCTTCCCCAAACACCTACATCCTGCCAACACAAACACATCCACTCCAACTCACTTATCACAGCAGCACAAAGAACACTCATACAACTTACTCACAAACACACAAATCCTACCCTCAACAAAAAAATCTTCCTTACCTTTTACTTCACAAGTTTTACAAAACGAGCTCACAAATTCCCTTCACTGGTACACATAACATCCGTCATGGATTTTAGCTAAAATGCACCACTTCTTCAAGGGATGCCGCACTACTCAAACACAACACAATACCTACCTTCACAGATTCAATATTCTCCCACTCGATATTCCGAAGTTTCAGGATTTTAAGAAGTTGGACTTTCGTTCTCGGTATTCTGGACTTCGGTAATATAAGCTTTCTTGATTTTAAAAAGACAACAAAATCCATTCGCCATTAACAGGGCCCATAGATAAGAATGACTGACCCAGCAGTCTTGGTGATATCACAGCTTAAGAGTATCCCAGATGTACCTGTATGCAAATGCAGTACTTACCAGTAAGTTTCTGTACCATAAAAATATAATCATGAACAAAGAATGTGCCATTTCTTAAACATCAGAACCCGGCAACAAATGTTGTTAAGGAGAAATATGAGCAGGAAACATTTTACCATAAGTTTGTAACTGGCTTGTCACAAAGCTATGGGTCTCTAGTTTTTCAAATCTAACCCATCCCCTACTTCCAGACATATCTTAGAATAGTAGTCAGTACACCTTTATCACTTAACCACACATGGCATCACTCAATAAACACAGACAACCATGATCTAAAGACTATAGTAATAATTATAGCATGTGTCATTTAAACCACACTAAGTGGCTGCATTGACTTTTTGCTTAATCATGTTTAACTCTGTCATAAGCATAGCTGGCTCAGTCAGTGCCCCATGCTGGTGCCATGAACTAGTACCCTACTCCCTCAGCTCTTCAAATGAAGAGAAAAAAGGACTTCTCCAAAACTACATTGGCTGGCTTCCTGCAGACAGTACCTAATGTTACACACACACACACACACACACACACACACACACACACACACACACACACACACACACACACACACACACACACACACACACACACACGCACACACACACACACACACACACACACACACCTGTTCAAGTAAAGAGTGAAAAAAAGGTTTGCTCCCTCTACTGCCACACCAGACAGGTAGCTAGATACATGACACACACACTTCCCTTCCTTCTGCCCCAGCCCATTTCTGCACCCTGCCTCTGACTCTCCTTCTTCTCATGTTGGTTATTTTAGTAAAACAAAAAAAAAATCTTTCTTTCTTTGAAACTGTAGAAAACAGCCACTACAGTGTATACCCTGCATGGAACAGAACAACAATCAGTTTTTATTAAAAAAAGAAACAAATTATTTTAAACTGAAGCAAATTGTTGCTTCAAGTTTATACCCCACACAGAGCACTACAGCATTTGGGTTTCTGTGAAAAAAAAAAAAGATCTTTTTTTTTCTTTTTAATTTTAAACTGTAGCAAACATTACAGTAGTTCCAACCACACACAGAGCACTGCAATGCTCAGGTTTGACTGTAAATGCAAAACTGGCTTTTAAAAGCAGGCATGCATTAAGGAGTGATTGGGATAGGCAGATTGTGCCCCACCCAACACTTTTTACCTGGAGCAGTTGCCCCCTTCACCCCCACCCCAAATATGTTACTTATCCCAGTCAATGTAAAAACCCTTTTCTGTAGCTTCATAAATCTCAGAAGTTAAAACTGGCAAATAGCAGGATACTTACTAAATGGAGAAGCTGAGTACACAGAAACCATGAAAGACTTGAACAACATGTATAATACATTCTCCAATAGTTATGACAGACCCTATTACATTATGCCCATCACTATACTTAGTATCCTAAAGACTGCTAAGAGATGACCTGTGTCTGCCATAAAAGTCATTCTCTGTCGCAGTACTGCTGGATTTACTGCATATCAGCAAGTCAAATGGCATCATAAATTTATGGTCTAAGGATCTAAACCTCTTCTGCAACATCAGCAGAATGGTTTGAAGGAAGTGGTATAGATTTGATATCTATGAATGGAAAGCAAGTGTACTTCAGGACTGCCCCTGTAATACAAATGGACAGAGGTAGCTCCTAAATTCTTTGTCCCATGCATGAGTCCCCTAAAAGTATCTATTGTATGATTCCAGCTATTCTCATTGGGGTAATATATAATTATGAACCACTGGACAGGTAAGACCAATGTCTAACCAAAAGTGGTAGGTTAATTTGAGGATTAAAATGGAAATTGAATAGGCTTAAAATGGCCCACAAGGGAAGCTGGAGTAGACTTACCTATGAGCTAATGTAAATCATGTGTGACCAACCATTCCAGCTTACAGACTTTGCTGAAAAAAGATTGATCATATCCTAAATACCATTAACCAGGAAACTGCCAGCATAAAAAAAATCATTTGTTTTCAGTAAGTTTCCCTGGTGTGGCTATTTTAGCAGTTTTTCTATGCAATATAGTCCAAAAGAGAAGTCATGTTATGGGTTTGCAATAGCGCATCATTATCTACTTTATTTGTTTTTCTAAACAAGAGGTGGGACTTCACAGATATCTTAAACTTCATCTCCCCGTCAAGCCACCAACTATTCCAACTTGTATAATAAAGCTGTAAATCAACATGATCCCCCTTACAAAGCTGCAACTTGTTTGAGAAACCAGGACTTGAGCACTATACTACCATTCAAATAAAGGATACCTTTACTAGAGACAATAAATTCATCCTTAAAACCAAAAGAACTAAGAATATCAACATGATCAGAAAAATCGACATGAAAGATATAAGAAGGAATGTCAAAGAAAGAAGATCAAGAAATAAAAAGTCAGTCTCAGATTTTCTAGAACCTTAGCAAAAAAGAAAAGGGTTGAGTTGCACTTAACCATAACTAAAACAACTCACAGATTACCTGCTATGTATTTAAATCACAAGATGTACCCTCTGTAGGACAACAAAGATTCATGTTGAAATCGCCCATCCAAATAATTCTTATATTGAATAAAAAATGGCCATAACCTGTGTGACATCCCAACACTGGTGCAGTAATCAAGGAGCCTCAATCCTCACCACTAGCACCAGTGAGGAACGTACATTGGGAGAATGACAAGTACACACTCAGTATTTCCAGATGCAGCTGTCTGCATCAAGTGCAATTTCCCTTAAGAGCACACAGAGACCACAGTCAGTCTGGGGCTGGTTTCTCTCTCTGCCTCCAGATCCCCAATAAGACTCCCCACTGGCACAGCTATAGAGTTGAGATCTCAGCTGAGTGGCCAAGACCTCCAGCACCCTCTCTGTCCAACTAGTGCTTTGTGTCCCTGCCCAAGTAGCACACACACACACACACACACACACACACACACACACACACACACACACACACACACACACACACACACACACACACACACACATTGAGGTTTGATTTATACACATGCACACACCTGGGAAAGGCTGGCACAGGTTTACTAGCTGTGTCCCCTTCTGCCCAGACTATAAGGTAGTTTTTACTGCCACCAGCCACCTCCTTATCAGCTACTTTAAAGTCCTTAACAAAGGGTTCCAATCTTACTGTGTAATGTTACTATGAATACAAATGGTAGTTTGACCAAGAGCAAGGCTATTAGAAGTGGCCCACGTGTCACCAAATAAATATGCAAATACTCTCAGAACTTAAATATGTCTCGCAAATATCAGCCACAATGAAAGGTTTAAATATATTTAATAATAAATAATAAAAGAACAATAAAATACTCAGTATATAATCACAGTTACATCAGAGTTCAAAATCACAGGAAATATTGAAAACAGCATTGCAGGACAGTCTCAAATAAATAAAGAAAACATCTAAGCTATACTCCATTATATTCCTGACTGTATCTAAGAGAAATTAATGTGCCCTAGTTAACTTACTTACAGAGCAAGCAGGTAGATGTGGTGAGTGGATGTTCTTGTCAGGTCAAAAACAAAATACAAAATGCTCAGTCTCTCGCTCACAGAGTTCTTAAGTTATCCCAAATATTACTGCTGGGATACTTGCAGAATGACATATTTTCTTGTCATCTGACTTCAGTTCCCAGGCTCAAAAACAACACCATTTAGCATCTACCTGTGAAAATACATAAACAAGACAGATCCTGAAAGTCATAAAACAATAAACATTTCCAAGACAATACAAAAAACTTCTAGTTCTAGACATTGTGTCTCCTGTTGCACTGAAACTGAAAGATAACATCTTTTTTATGGCCCAGTCATAAAGTACTTCAATCTCAACTATTCTTCTGAAGTTAACTTCTTGTTTTGCAGTTTCCATTGTTACAATGTATACATCTAAACAGTTACAATAGCATACATACATTCCTGCTCAATACTTTACAAAATATCTCTTCTGCACATGTCTGTGCAATAGGACATGCAGTTCTAATACACTTGTAACACAAGCATATGAATTATGTAGATATTCACAAATGACATATAATTATTTACAAAATTCCACATAGCCGGGCTGGCAGTTTCTCCTTCTGTCATAATTCTATATAAATCATATTAATATTCACAAATGACATACAATTATTTACAAAATTCCAGCTAGCTCGACTGGCAGTATCTCCAATCATGACAAGCTGTTCAGCAATATTCTTCTATCAGTAGGACTAGTGTGGGTCTGTAGGGATACAGTCCTAAACCCTTATTGTAGAAGGAAACATCTAACATGACCTGTGTTCCAGGATGAATGACAGTCATTTCAGTGAGCATACAATACCCAGAATGAAATGTTGCAACAACCCTACAGCACTAATCAGTCCCTGTAGTACAAGAGAATGGTGGACACCTCCAAAAAAGAAGACAAGTTGTTAAAGTTGACTGTCTTGCTGAAGGCATACATTAAAAAGACACAAAACATCATATGTGACAGGTAAGTCTTGTTGTACTGCTATTTGCCTCCTTAAACTGTATTGTATGCTTTAGGCATTCAAAGAACAAATACTTATGTGGGGCAGTCCTTATGTTTTCTCCTTTTTCATAGGTTGTAACTTCACCTTCAGCTTCTTGGACAGATTTACTTTATTCAAAGAGCTGTAATGGGAGTCTATAAGCATCTACCTGTGGACAAATGCATGCCTGTTTGACTTTGGTTTCATGGTTTGTTTTTGACTCAGAGAGCTATCACTAACTCAAGGAGCCATATTAACAAACATTTCTTATATATATATATATATATATATATATATATATATATATATATATATTTATTTATTTATTTATTTATTTTATTTTTTTTTTTTGCACTTGAGAAGTAAATCATATTTGCTGATATTACAGCTCTTCTGTACATTATCAAAATCTTCAACAACTCTTATCTAAGTTCTAGGCCTGTTAAGCCCTTTACACTTTTTGTATAATTTTGGGGTTGAAAAAATTAAATTCAAGCATATCTTTGAGAATAAAATATGCAATGCTGTCAAAAATACGATTTGTTTTTAATTACAAATTGAAGACTATCTTGTACATTGACTTGTGTACTACTTTGGATCAGAAGTGATGAATTTGCTTATATTGAGTGTACATATTTTTTATTCCTTTCTAAATTAAATGATAGCCTCAATCACATACAGTAGGCCAATAAAAGAGTTAAATATTACCTTCTTTCCAGCTGCTTTCTCGCATTGCTTTCTAAAACAGAAGGGTACCTCTACATGTATTATAACACTATTGGGACTTTATGTTGATAGAGACCGTAAATCATAAGCCAATGTTTTGTTACATTTCAAATATGTATATGGTCAGCACTTCCTACCCAAGCAGCCATATCAACATCAGCAACTGCAACAACACAGGGCATATAACACTAGGTCTGATAATGAACAAGTCCACTGGATGTATCTGTCAGGACCGATGGTCATGGCATCAGAAACCTCAGCCTTTTAAAATTCCTACATTGTTAATCTTTCTCCACTTCCCATAATATGTTTGTGTCATTCATTCACATCCATCTGCCATCCATCCTGTCAGCTTCAGACACAACTTAAGTGTTTCATGCTACAGTGTAACATTTTTGTAACATTTAAGCCTGAGGCATCTTCTAAATAATAAATCCTACTTTTTTACTATCATATGTAAATCTAACTACTAGTTTGTGTATTCTGATCACCTTTTGGGTATTTTGTGCATCTGGGCGGGAGCATTTCAGATATGGCACCATTACACACCCACTAAGGTTATGTCATCCCAGAACATGGGTGATGGGGGTGTGATGCTTAAGGAAAAAAAAAACAATTAGTTGTAGCATGATGACCTTGTGATTCAAATCCTCTCCCCTGGTCACAGGAGTGCTCATAACCAAGACCGCTGAAAAGGTCTTAACACAAAGATATTGAAGAGAAGAGAAGAGAAGAGAGAGGAGAAGAGAAGAGGCACTATGGAGAAATCCAGGAATGTGAAATCAGTGGTAGCTGTCCAAAACAATAAGTAAATGAATAGTGCAGCATGGACAAACCTGGGCATTGGGCCTGGTCCCAGATGAAGTCAATTAGATTCCCCACCACCACCACCACCACAGCCATTAAAGAGTGTGTCTTCCAGGCCAAAACCCAAAGCTAAGAATTATGATTTTGGTGACAGAATTGAAGAGAATCCTTGAACTTAAGACAGCAGTAATCCACCTAGCTTAGTTGGATTAACTTTGTCAACAAATAATAAGTAAACTTAAAGCAAATAAAGTCCCCTTGGCAGGAAGCCACAAGAGATGGTTAATTCTGGAATTTGAGAACTGATCCTTAACACTGACTATGAAGGCTTCAAACCACATGACTGACATGCTATACTTTCAGAATGAAACCCAACGAAATACCCATTCAGACACATTGGTCACCAGGGATAACCAAAAAATCCACAATCCAACAAAGATATAACAATGAATATTGAATCCAGTACAGCAGCTAGATTTAGCAGTTTCATTCCACAAGGGAGCTTCATCATACTTTCAGCATGACTTGTCCACAAACTGCAATATGCAGTAGGTGATGTCCCTAAAAGGTCATTGTAGAAAAAAATCACAGTTTAGGCACCCATATCAGCAATCTTTAGAAAAGTTATGGTCCATGTGGTGTACAATGCCATCAAATGGTCCAAGTGGTGTACAATGCCATCAAATGGTCCAAGTGGTGTACAATGCCATCAAATGGTCCAAGTGGTGTACAATGCCATCAAATGGTCCAAGTGGTGTACAATGCCATCAAATGGTCCAAGTGGTGTACAATGCCATCAAATGGTCCAAGTGGTATACAATGCCATCAAATGGTCCAAGTGGTGTACAATGCCATCAAATGGTCCAAGTGGTGTACAATGCCATCAAATGGTCCAAGTGGTGTACAATGCCATCAAATGGTCCAAGTGGTGTACAATGCCATCAAATGGTCCAAGTGGTGTACAATGCCATCAAATGGTCCAAGTGGTGTACAATGCCATCAAATGGTCCAAGTGGTGTACAATGCCATCAAATGGTCCAAGTGGTGTACAATGCTATGGAAAGTACTGCACATGCTGCAGAAACTGCTATCACATTTCAATCAGAGGAAGCATGTCTATGGGAAATAAGGTTTGAACCTGAAATGGATTTACATGGATCAGGGCTCTAGCCCACCAAACAAATTTAAAATAAACATCTACCTATTTTTAAATGTTTAAAGATATCCAGTCATTAGTTTGATTAAATAACGTGCTGTGATTCATTACATTACAATTTGCTGAGTTGATTTAAACTCACTCAGCTTATTTTCCTGATGTTGAACTCCCCAGTCACATTTCCAGTTAGAAATCACTGCTGGTGTGGTTTTTATTTTCACTCCCACAGTCACTCATTGTGTGCTTTATTTTTTCTTTTTCCATGGTTGTAGTACCATAGAGTTAGTATATATAAAAGCAAGAGGGGCACATAGCCAGGGATTCATAAATGCTGCATAAGCGATCATGGCCAAGCCAAAACTGCTTCCATTGAATGCACAATGAGGAGTCCCTCATCATGGCTTCAGCACAGACCTGTGTCTAGATCATGGTACGCCAAGTTGTGGCCACAGTGAAGTACAAACAGCTAAGGTAAACAGTGACAGCACAAGAGCATCCCCAGTTGTCATTGTAAGTATGTCAACAAAGATGTAGAATGTTGATGTAATCAATGGCAACAAATAAATATATAGAAAAACATACAATGGAAGACAAAGCACTGCTGTTGGCTGATGGTGGTGTAGAAATTGTGCCATATCAACAAAATCCACAGAGATGAACAGCAGAAAGTGATAAAGAAGTTGATGAACAAAATGATTGTGGAAAAAGCAGAGGAAATAACATGCTATGACAATACCTATGTTTTGAAAATTCTAAACCAGTAAGGCGTAGGGTGCAATAAGGTAATATGCTGTACCAACCTGCATCAGTCTAGACATGTTACCTTGAAGGGAGTCAATCCATAAATTCAGTCCACATGCTAGTTTACAAGCAAGACGGGTCACTGAAGTAGCCAGAGTAAAAGGGTCATAAAACATGCATATCAGGAAAATGTATCACGTGTGCAGACTGCAAACTGAAAAGTTATAAAATAATTTACAATCTACAGCTGATCTGAAACCTCCAACAGGTGTATGCATTAACACAGTAAGAATAATTGCATGAGTACACTGAACCATTGAATGAGTTCAAATAAAAGCTGTAGTTGTACTTTGTTTCCGATTCATATGCAAAATGAGGTTTAGCTCATTTGCATGAGTGATTACAATGTGCCAAGAATTTTCCCTCACTTTTGCCATAGGACCATTTGTCTGAGGTCATAGATGGCTATCTACATTTCTCTCTGCCAAAAGTTACAAACTGTATGACCACAGAAAGATGATTTTAAATGATATATCAATTCTTGGCATGTATGCAATGTGTCTGTCTATTTGTTGACCATATCATAGGTTGTAAATGAGAGTATTGATGAAAACAGGAAGCAAGTAGTGGTACAACACAAGGTAAGCAAATGTGGAATGAACAGGATGGAGGTGGGATAGACACTCATATCTCCAAACATCCAAACTCAACCATGGCAAAAGAGTCTAGAAATAAATTTGATTAGAAGGTGCCAAACTCTCCTTCACAATCTACATATTGATAATAAGAATGTTTACTTTGATATTCTTTAGACTCACATATTATCAAATGAAGCCACAGAATAAATTATACTGAAAGGAGTCTGGAAACACACATTCAGGGAGAAGTTAGAACCACATTGGACACTGAAAACTGAATACTGTAAAGCTACATTCCAACCATCACAGGATTACAAACATTCTGCCAGTGTAATGACAATATGAACATCACTGCGCAAGTAGACTGAGCCATAAAATCTGTCTTTTAGGACTTTTGGCAGCATGTGTGATATAGTTATATGTTTTTGATAAGATTAAAGGAAATAATGGGCATAGGACAGAGACAAAAAGGGCGGCAGGCAGACAGGCAACAAAAAGATGAGGAGGGGTAGGGATTGAGGAGGGTGAGGAAGAGTGATAAGACATCACTGGCTATGAACCTATGCCTTTTATATTGATAAGATACATAGCAGTACATTGGCAAGGATAGCCACTGAAGCTGTCTGACTGCTAGGGGTCAGGAGGAAGACATATCTGAGACATGTACTACACTGGCAGTGTGGATAACAAACATTAACTTAACTGGATTGTGGGTAAGATGAACTACTGTAGCCAATCACATATACATTATTTAAAGATTTGTGAAGTTGAGAGGTATGGGTGGGAGTAAGTTTTGGGGGACAGTTGCCCTTTTTTATCTTTTGGTGGAGAAGGGGAGGAGGTAGTTTGCAAAAGAAGGCTTACATGATTGACAGGGAATGGGGTATCACAATAAAGGAGGTGGAATACAATGACAAAGGAGACATCAGAGATACAGGGGGAAGACAATGGTAAGGGGAAGACTGGATGACATACAAGGGCGATCATAGACATAGAAGGGATAGTAACCAAGTTTGGGGATAGTATTAGATGTTCAGAGATGCAGTCACTGTCAGCTTTGACACAGTAGGAGATTACTCCTCATTGTGTCCTGTCTCAGAAGGTGAAGTCAGCACTGGGCAGGGATGGACCTCAAACAGTCACAGGAGCATGGTCGCTATACGGCCAAAGTGGGCATTAAACCTCCTGTCCAGGATCTCCTACACAAGGTCTGTTAGCTCGAGAAGAGTGAAGGACTTGTCACCTCCACTTGCACTGCTACTGGCTGGTACCAGTGTGGCAGGCATCATTGCAGGCCTACCTGATGCAGGTGGTACATGTAGGGCAGGAGGAGTGGACACAACTCTGGCAGGCTGGGGCCCAGAGATTATGGGTGACTCTGGTAATGGTGGCACTTCAGCTACCACTAGTGGTGGGGACAGCAGACTGTGGTGGTGATGTCGGTCCAGGTCACTGTGCTCCTTCATGTAACAGTAAAACAAACAAAGAGACATGAAAAAATTAGAAGAATAAAAGAGAAAGGATAAGGACAAAGAGGGTGGGGAAGAGACATAAAAAAACAATGAAATTGCATTCCTAACTATGTAGTCATACTCATAATACAGCGAAGAAACAGAAACTTGTAATAATAGGACCTGCACAGTTATTTTAACATAAACCCTGGGATTCAATAATGCCTACATTAAGTGCACACTGTTCTGAGTGAACTGATAACACAGACATAACTCACACCTTCTTCCTCTTAATTTTAGTTTTCCTACTGATATTCTTGCAGCTGTAAATAGTGACAGGGATTCATAAAGGTTACTACAAAGTGCAGAGTACGTGTACACTTAGTGTAATCTTTCTGAGTGACTAGAAAGCACAAAAATGTGATAAGAATTTTATTGAATACCTGTTGTGTACACTTAGTGTAGGGTTTATTGAATCTGCCCCATTGTTTTATTTAACATTTTATTTGCTTAACTATTTTAACAGATAAAATGATGCCATAACATAGCCATTGTAATGCTCTCAGTACAGACATGCTTAACATGATGAGCCACTTCTTCAGCTATACAGGGGACAGCAGGCACAGGAAAATGTCTAACTGCACAGTCATACTAATTCCATTTAGGAATGCCTGTGCTGACAGATGTTGTCCCAATGTATTAATGTTATTTAGCACTGTTTTTAATTGCTACCTGTCACTATGAAAACAGACACATATTTCACGACAGCGGCTATACTTACTCCCATGATCCCTTAGGCAGTCCTGTCTGTCCCCATGCATCTCCTCATGCCGTTCAGTCTCTGCAGAGGCTGCAGTTAAAGAAAGATTTGAATAAAAGGTGTATGGTGCCATGCATTGGCAGAGTATTTGAATAGGTAAATGATGTTATCCTTACAGTACTGAGGTGGTTGTGCCTTAATTTCATCCTACCATCAGCCAAAAAGGTCAGGCTTGAAGTATCTCATGTTGTGATGATGGCACTGTTCCCTCTGATATGGGATGCCAGTAGGCTTGGACAAACTATTCCAGGCATCAGCTTTATACTGTCTATTGATATAGCCCTCCTGCAAAAGCCCATGACTGTAATGTTTGTAGAGAATGCCCATAAATATCTTGGACTCTTCACAAAACCTTTGGAAATAATAAAATATAGGTACTGTATTATTGTGGTTGGGAGTTTTTTAACCTACATTCATGTGCTCATATTTTTCAGGTGTGGATGAGGATTGTGCATATGACAGAATAATGCCTGAGAGTTAGTTAAACACTGTTTTGTAGATTCATGTATGTAAGTGTCAGGCTGCAGAGGTTACTTTAAGAGCATCTTGATGATACAAGTTAACAATAGCTGCTACAACCTTAACATTATTCAGTACTTTATGCTACCAGAGCACAAGCATCTGTCTATGTACAAGCCTAAAGCAGGTGCAACATCACTGCACAACTTTTAAATGTTTCCTGATGGAAACTATTTTTCAAAACATAATGTCCTTACATTTTAAGAAAATTCTCATACATCCATTAGTTTTGTTATATTCACTAATGACTTGGTCAACTTGGTAGTCAAAACTTTGCTGTTCACACAGGCACCCACATTTTTAAAGAGCATAATACTTTGATCTCCATTTCTTTAATGTTACGTTTACTAGCATCTTTTGCTTACAAAAAATGTATGTTTGGTCTTATTGTTATTTATCACTGTGTGTGATTTTCCTTTACTCATTTGCAAAGACTGTACAAGTAATTTTACAAACTTGCTATGTCTCTGTCATTTGTTATATATATGCCTAATGTCATGTCATTTACACAGAAGCAGTAAAATACATCTGAAGATATCTAAATGTCAAACATACAAATGGTAAAGAGATATGTTTGCAAGACAGGCCCCTCAGGTACACCTCATCCATAGCCCATTTCCTCTTCTAAACACACTCCTATCACTACTTTCCAGAGCCTATCACTAAGCCAGTAATTAATTCAGCACACCCTCTTTCCAGAAAGAGCCATTTGATTTAACTTACCTGCCAACAGCCTGTGATTTACTACAGTCGATATCCATTGCATCTGCCATGATGTTATTTTCAATAGCAGTTCACGGTGTACTGCTTACTGGTCTATTGTAAGATAGTATGGACCAAAAGGCAGACAACCGGTCGGGCTGCTCTTTGCGTTCTGTTTTTGCATTTGTTTGCTTTCTTGGTTTCCTTCTCTGGTGAAGAAAGCCAAGGAGTGTGTGACAATGATGGCCATTTTATGTGGTATGTAGTCTGATGGTGGGCACAAGAGCAGACAAGTAACTTGAAACTCAAGAAAAGGAAGAAAGGCAGTGACATGGATCGTGCTTCTGTAGTCTGCATTTGTTCTGATGTTGCCACTGAAATTCTGCCTGAAGGTGAATGTGGGGCTGGACTTAGTGGTGAGTACAATGGTTCAGAGTCCAAAAGGTAAGTGTTATTTTTTACAACAATATTCAAGTTGTGCTTAACATGCTGCAGTAACACATTCATAACTTGCTAGTACTACCTGGAGCACCACAGTTATGCTCTGAATTTGGGAAGGAGATAATTTTAAATATCTTTATAGCATAAGAAGCTGAAATAAGAAAGTTATTTAACAAAGTTTGCCTGTGATTCACTAAAATACTCACTGTTCATACTAATTGTCCAGTGTGGGGTGGTCAATAAGCAAAATTGGACTAAAAATATATTCATAGATAGATATGTAGATGAGAAAGACCTCATTATTAGGTCATTACCATATCTCTAAATCATGCTATTGTTCTCCAAAGCAACTCATGCATTGAACTAGTAAAGGTACCCCATAAACTCACACACCCTCACATTCAAGTACCCATACATACATGCAAACACACATTCCTGGGTATTCCCATACACACTACCACATCCTCTCATCCACAAACAAGCCCCCACACACTCACTCACACTCATGGAAACACTTACACATTCACCCAAAAAATGCTCATACACACATATGGATCCAGAATCTCAATTCCTTGTGACCACCAAGGCAAACACACACACACACACACACACTAATCACTCACTAATGCAGTCTTATTCATGTCTTAACAGACATGCACACAGACGTCCACACATATACACACACTAACAACACAGATCATCCCAGTGCCTTCACTGAACTCAGAATGGGAGATGACTGTGGTTTTACAGAGGTCACTTCCCTCAGAGTAAAATTTTACTCTGCCATGTGATTTGCTGAATCACTCAGCTAAGCCAATGGGAGCTGTAGATATTTCTAGGGGAAATCACATGGCTAAAGAGGAGCACTGGCCCCTACACAGACTGCTTCATTGGAATGTGGCTTCACCTGGGGGACTATTCTCTGTGCTGAGGCCTCTGCGTGGCAAAACCTCAATGTGGTAGAGCAGTGTGTGTATCAGAAAGGTTTTGCATGATGGAGAAACAGTTGTACCTCTCAAGATATCTACAACAACTGGAAAGGCCGCAGAAAGACCTCACTAAAAGAATCACAGGCCTAAAGTAGATGCCCTATGCTGACCGCCTTAAAAAACTCCAGCTATACTCTGTCACATATCATCTACTCTGAGGCAATCTCTGCTTAACATACAAGGCCATGTCAAACCCAGAGCTGTTGGACATGCTACACTTAAAGAAATCCCAATCCCTCAGAGCCACATGCTCCAGGAATCTAAATCTTGTCATCACAATAAACAAAACATGCTGGAGGGACAGGTTCCTGACCCAGAGACTCCCCAGACTCTGGAATAGACTGCCCATACATGTCAAGCAGATCGCCTCTTTGGCCCTCTTCAAAAGGAATCTTGATGACTGGATGGGAGAAAGGAAATTCACCCCGGGGATCATGTCAGTCGCCCTGGTTTACAGGGGTCCAGGGAAGTAAATAGTGTGGGAAGAAATAGCCGGGGAATTGTTATGGCTAGGCTTGTATAGGCCCTAGGGCCGATAGCCTAGTACCAACCTATGAACCTATGAACAGTCCAAGCTAATGCTTCTACTTTGTACTAAGCTTTTCTACATTCCAGGGTTTATTAAACACCTCTCAGCACCTTTAAAATCTAGTCTTGTGTTAGAGGAGTCACCACAGAGCAACACTAGGAAGCCACAGCAGTGATAAAACCTGTAAACGCTTTTTTTTGTATGTGGCAGTCTGAAGTGTATTAGAATTTTTTAGTATGATTACAGAATCGGATACACCTTTTTTCTGGCCACTCTCTGTGAGACAGTGCTAAGTGTGTTAGAGCCCTCACAGCTATAAAACACTACATGCTCCAATAGTTTAGTTTCTTTTTCTTCCTATTTTTTTCCTGTTTTGTAATATATGGGAGCAGATAAAGTTTCTTGTACTGCAAAGAATATGAATGGCAGCACTTACTAAATGTATTACAGCTTTCAAAGCTGTAAAACACTTGTCTGTCCATCACTTTGTATATTCTCTCCATCTCTCTGCATTCAAAACTTCATGGAGCTGGTAAAACTCCACATACTACAAAGAATTATAATCAGGTCTCTCAGATCATAACCAAGAAGCTCTATATTATCAAAAGGATGTCAATACCCCAAAATTGGGCTACAGTGATGCTCTCAAGGTAAATTTCTTGATATTCATTTCTTGAGCATATAACATCTTGGTTATAGTCAGAGACTCAATCATAATCCTCTGTGTTGATCCACAGAGATCACATACCACCAGATATTAATCACCAGTGTATCTGTCAACATTTGAAGTCATTGTAAAAGTTCATGAGAACATTTTTATTGGATCTAGCATAATAGACCTCCTAATCTCGGAGAACTATACCACCATAGCACCCTAAATCTCACCTACAATAAAAGGACCTGGAAAGGAGGAGTTCTTAGCTGCTACAGAAAATCTTTGAAGTATATGGTATATTTAGCAGGCTCCAAATATAGGTGTGCACAATGCCACAGTACAGCGTCCACAGCAGACAATGTTAAAATCTGCAAAGGCCAGGTAAAGATCATGGCAAAGCATTGCAATCATGACCTAGTAGTTATGGCAACTGACTCAAAACCCATTGAAGTTTCCCCACAAAGGTTTGAATCGTGTTGATTATGCGGGTGTACTTATATCATCTTTTCAGCATCCTGAGGTATGTTTTAACATCAGACACTTTATACTACTGCAGCAAATTTGAGGGAGTAGAGTAAGGGAAGCCATCACAATGATTAAGATGTTTACCTTGCCAACACAAGGTACAGGGTTTGCTTCTCACCCTTGAGAGGCAAGACTATGCTTAAAAATGACCCCAGGGTTCATTAGCATAGTAACCATCTATGAAACAGAGAGTTGTAGCTCATGTGGTCCAGGGTTTGATTCCCTCAGCCCCCATTTTCCTTCTGCATGACATTGAGCAAGCTACGTATCCAAACAATGATGTTACAAGAAACACCTGTATACTGCACAAATAAGCTTCTGGCCCATATATAAACAGGCAAAGAGGGTAGTGAGGTGCATTACCAGACAGCAGAAAGAAAAGGTAGAGCCTTAAGGGGCAAAGAAGGGGACAGGCACTGTGGAATGTATATGAACTGTCAGGCTATTTGAGAAACAGGTGTGGAAAGCCCTGAACAAGTAGCAATCTTGTCATCAAAAATGAAAGAGAAAAAAAACTTTTATTTCATTTATGCTTAAATATTTAAGTTGCATTTATAGTCAGTGACCCATGTGGTGATATTTCTTTGTACTTTCTACTTTTTTCCATTATTTGCCAAAAAAAAGTTATCTGTTAACATTTTTAGTTTGTTCTGTGGCCTTAATCTTGTAGCTTAATTTGCAGTTGTGGGAAGACTGTGTTTCTACATTATACTGCATGTCTACCTCCACAAGTAGGATTACTTGTAAAAACTATCTGTTTGTATTTTGAATCCTGCTGGCACTTAGTCTTGTCTTTTTGTTCACAGTTGAGCAGAACTGTGGGTCATTTCCAGAGCTCAGCCTTATTCAGTCATTTATTACTGCATTTTTTCTATAAACAGTGTTACTGGTAAATTTCTGCATAGTCTGGAGCCTTAAACAGTAGTAGACTATCAGTAGGGAAGGTATTGTTTTTTTCTTCTCCAGAATTTACGCTTCATTGCTTTTATAATGCTGATATTCCGGTCTTTATATTCTGCTTCTCATTTACTTAAAGTTGAATTCTAGAGCCTTCTGTTCCCCTCTTCTTTGTGTCTGCCCCATCCCTCAATGAGTCATTAAGCTAAAGTTTCAGAAACAGATCCAGTATTGGCTTTATTTCACTTGATCTCTTTTTAGCTAGCCAGGTTTTTCCTTGAGTTTTTTTCCTAACCATCCCACCCTTTTCCTTTTGTAGTTTTATAAGGCTGTGTCTCTGGTTTCCATCCCTTATGGCAATCTGATTTCCAAAATCACTTCCTTCCATATTTCATTGCTATTGTCTGTTGTATAAGCTATTTAAGTACTCTTCCCACTGATTGTTTTCCACAAATCCATGATACTGAGTGTCCACCCATCAAACCAGTATTTCTCTTGAGTAAACCACCTGCATGTTTCCCAGAGTTTAGCAAAGCTTAGCTTCCTAGCCTGTGTCCCAGAAGTGTTTTACTTACATCCAGTGACATCCAGGCAAAGCTATGTACTTTTACTTTCTTTTTTTACTTCTTTTTATTAAACATTTTAAAATCCAGCTGACAATATGTAGTTTTAAAACTTTAATATAACAAATAACTATAAAACAAGAATTCTTATTAGCAAATAACAAAGTCAACTATTTACAAAAATGTCTACATAAACAATAAAACATTTTTGATAATGTCAATTTTTAACATGATTTACTTAACTATTATTTATTTTTTTCAAACAAATCATTAAAGTATTATAATAATAAGTATTTCTGTCTGATCCTGTTTTGATTATAACTAGTTCAAGTTGACATACATTATCAGCAATGTTCATAAATTCTTTCAATGTAGGAGTAGTCTCATTCTTCCAGTTTTTGATAATGAACTTTTTTGCCATAGTCAGTATACCCCAGATAAGAGGATATTTTGTTCTTGAAACACATGTAGAAATTGGTACATTAAACAGAATAAAAATTTTAGATTAAATGTATCATCAAAAATAGCCTGTAGCAAAGAATTCATACTCTCCCAAAATGACTTGAGTAATGTACAGTCATAAAACATGTGTTGTTAATCAGCTTTTATATCTGATTTACATCTCTGACACCCAAAATCCTTTTTCTACATTAGTTCAATTTTATGTGGAGCAATGACTTTTCTATGGATACATTTTCAGGAAAATAATCTCTAATACAATGAGAGAGTAGTTTGTTTTGATGATAATAGCATTATTTTTTTATACGCTTCACTTGGAGGATATCTATTAATTAACCTAAAATAGTCCCAATATTTTTCTTTATAAAATAATTTTGTGCTTTTAACCATTTTATATATCTTAAATAAATAACATTTCCCTGTTATGTTCTGACATTCTAAACTGATTAAAAATTCTGTAAATTTAGTAACTGTGTTTCTTATTGTTGGTTGCATTAACTCAATCTTATGTTCAATAGATAAATGTAAATGTGTACATTTAGCCATATTTCTTTATTTATATCAAATGTATTCATAGTATAATCAGTAGAATGCATTTATCCATCTTTTATTAATTGATACCAATATATCACTTTTTTCTTTACATTTTTCCATTTTTGTTAAATTGAATGTGTTAATATTATCTTTTTGTGTAGGCTATAGAAAATAATAACAATACTTTATATTCAAGGTTTTTATAAATAAAATTTATAAATATATTTAACATTTTAGTAATATAATTTGAGATAATTGGTTCATTTATACTTTCTAAAAAATAATCTTTTAACAAACAATGAAAGTTGGTACTTAATATTTTATGTTGTACTGTTAATAACTAACTAGATTTTAACCACATTTTTTCTTGTATTTCTTTTCACTTGGCAAAATAATTAGAATTTAACCATAAAGCTAGTGTTGTAATAGTAGTTGATAAAGTATATACGTCTAGATCTGGAAAACTAATACCTCCTTTGATGATGTGAGGTATTGCCAGCTATGCTAAGAGAAATAGGCCAGTGAACATATGCCAGCATAGCTAGCTGGAGTTTTACAAAAAAATTATATGTCATTTGTATATCAAGCTGATTTGTACAGATGTTTATGTTGAAAATGTGTTTGTAAAGCTGCTTGTGTTAAAAATGTACCAACAGTGGGTCTTGCTAAACAGGAAACAAGTACACCTGTATGTCAGACTATATTGCAACTGTTGAAATGAATATATTGTAACAGAGGATACTGGAAGAGAAGAGGTTAATCTTAGTCCATCTAACTTTGAAAATAGTCTAAAATTAAATTACCCAGTTTAGGCCATAAAGATTGTATCTTACAGTTGTGATTGCAGCCAGAAACAAAATGTCTGTGAATATCTGGACTAGGAATCCTACTGTAGGGGTGAACCAATTGCTAGCCTGGAAGGGTGTAAGTTTTGGAAATGGTTTTATAGCTTCCAGATGCTATAACACAATTTAGCAAAGATCTATGTGTGTGTATTATGACACATATGTGGTAGATTCTGGTTCAGTTTTTGGTTAAGGAGGTAGTTCGGGAACCAGAATTCAGGTGACAAGATGTATGTAATGTCATTCTGTAATTCAGCACTGAAATGGTGTTTTAATACTAGATGAGACAAAAGTCTCAGGGAAGTCTATTTCTGAAACCTGACAAAGAAGGACCACTCATCCATGTCATCTAGCCTTGCTCTAGTAAGTGAACTAAGGGACAGTAATTCTTTAGATCAGTCAGAAAAATATAGTGAGATTAGTTAAGTGTTGTTTTTCGGTATCTGTAGAAATCTTTCCTTCAGTATTATTTTTAATATTTCCTGTGATTGAAACTCTGGTGTTTATTGTAAATATATATTCAGTATTTTCATGTTCTTTTATTATTAATTATTAAATATAGCTAATCTTATCATTGTGGCTGGCCTTTTAAAGAATATTTTAAACTTTGACAATACTTATATTTATTTGGTGACACTGTGGCTACTGCTGAAAGCCTTAGTCAAACACTGCCATCTGTATTAGTATTAATTTTACTCAGTATAATTGGGTACCCTTGTAAGAGCCTTAGAGTAGCTGGCTTTTGAGTGCTCTGGGGCATAACTTGTAAATCTGTGCCAGTCTTTCCCAGATATGTGTAAGTGTGTGAAAATCAAATCTCAAAGAGTGTGTGTGTCAGCTACTTGGAGCAGAGACACAAAGCACTAGTTTCACAAAGAGGGTGGTGGAGCACTTGGCTTGGAGCTCTTTGCTGAGGACTCAACTCTACAGCTGTGTCAGTGGGGAGTCTTATTTGGGGCCTGAAGAGAAAGAGGAAAATCCATCTCCAGGACTGAGTGTGTTCCCCATGTGCTGTTAAGGGAACTTGTGCTTGGTGCAGACAGCGGCATCTGGAAATACTGTGTATATCTACTTTTGTTCCATGTGAAAGTTGCTCACTGGTGTCAGTGGTGAGGATTGAGGCTCCTTAATTACTAGCCTAGAGCAGGGATGTCATACCTCCTGGCCATTCTCTTATACATTAATCTAAGGCCAATGTAGGTTTATTTGGATACCAGAGAAATTTTAAAACCAAAGCATTAAACTATTTTATACAATCTTAAGGAGGAGGGAGATATATAGACTGTATTATATACAGTATTTTTGGAAGAATATTCATTTTAAAGACAACCTCTCTTCCATTGTAAAAAAAGAGCATATTCCATTTATTAATAACATGTTTTACTGTATCTAAACTATTAATATAATTGAGTGTTATTATGTCATTAATATTATCTGTCATAATTATTCTTCAATTATTTTTTTGTCTTCTACAATACATTTAGAGAATTTCCTGTATACTTTATATGTATTACTATTTATAAGTAGTGTTTTTATTTTACTTGCGTTAAAATTATGTCCTGACTTCTTCGGAAAATTCTCAGTTGAGTTAAATAGAGCATAAACAGAACAATTATAATCATTTTATGTTAGCAAGATATTTGCAAATAGTTATATTTTAATATTTAAATTATCATTTATTTGTATACATTTAATATTCATATTTGATCTAATATAATTTGCAAAAGGTTCCACAACTAAAGCAAATAATAATGGTGAAAAAGGATGCCCTTATTTAGTACCTTTCGTAACTGCAAATGATTTTGAAATATATGAACCTATTTTTATACACACTAATACATTTTCATAAAGAAATTTAACAAGCTGTAAAAAGATTCTTTGAAAAATTATATTCTTCCAAAACAGATAGTAAAGAGTCCTAATGAACTGAATAAAAGGAACTATTAATATCTAAACCTACCAATGTCAAATTTACATTTGCATTATTAAAAAAATCTATAATTGTTATTATTCTTTTTATGTAATCATAAGAATTTCTATTCATTATGAAACCAGTTTGGCATTCATTTATCAACTTAGGAAGATATTGTTTAACTCTGTTTGCATATATTGCCTTGAATATTTTATAATCTATATTTAGTAATGAAATTGGTCTATAGGAGGTACATTTTTTTACATTTGGATATCCAGTTTTAATATGCCAACTTTTGTTTGTAAATCTATTAGTTCCCATATATATATATATATATATATATATATATATATATATACACACACACACACACACACACACACACACACACACACACACACACACACACACACATATCAACACATAATTTTACCATATAAGCATGCTTTTAAAATATCCCAAACAAATATCTTTGAAATACCTTCTAAACAATATATATATATATATATATATATATATATATATATATATATATATATATATATATTTATAAAAGGGTCTGAAGTTAGTTATATATGCTGGTATTCTTTTAACAGAGATATTGTTGCTATTTAGCTTGATTTCAAACATAATCGCATTATGATATGACAATAGACAAGAAACTATTTTAACTTTACCTAATCTTTTAGTTATATCATTTGAGAAATATACTCTATCTATTCCAAATTGGGTACCATGACTATGTGATAAGTACGTAAAAATAGCAAATTTGACTCGGAAAACTCATTTATGTCTTAAATTAATCTAAAAAATCCTTTAAAGCTTTAGGTAAGGCAGAGTTCCTGCACTTAGTGATAGCTTTAAAATCTTTATCACTCAATATGCAATTAAAATCCCTTGAAAATATTATATGCCCTTTCAAAATGCCAATTATCTCTTCTAATTGATGTTTAACAACTTTTACTCCAATTCCAGGAATCCAGTAAACATTAATTAAAGTATTTATTTTCCTTTTTAATTCTGATGTGACTAGACAAAACATTCCCCTCTCATCATTATATGAACTTAAGAACTTAGATATTGGTGCAAAATTCTTTCAAAGTATAGCTACACCTCTTCTCTTCTGTTTGTAATGAGAATTAATAGGTGCAGAGTAATAATTTGTGTTAAATGTATCTATATCATCTTGCATTAAAAGCATTTCTTGCAGAAATGTAACTTGAACATTAAATATCTTTAAGTATTTGTTACTACCCGTTATAACCTTTGTTTACGCCATTAACATTAATGGAAATACTGTTCAAATATGTCATATTTACAATAGGTTTGTCTAATTATTTGTATGTCATGAATAATGAATCACTTCTATAAAACTTGAACTTCTCATACATGAATCTAAGTCTAACAATTTTGATATTTTCTGTTGAGCACATTCTCTTAATAGCAGTAGACACCAATAAAAATATGATGTAAATTACTAGTAATGGGTTTAATTTTTCCCTTCAGTCCTCACGGAGTTTAATACTCCTGGTTTTAATAGCATTCCTATCCAAATGGGGTCTATATTATAACATCGAATTCTACAAAGATCGAATGTTATAATATCGACCCCGTAATATCAAACGCTGAAAACAGCGAAGGTGCAGGACACCGAATTCTTTCCCAGGGAAAGAATTTGGTGGGCCGTTGCTGTGGCTTTGCTGTTTTCAGCGTTCAATATGTTGGAATGTTACGGGTCAGGTTCAGGTAAGTGTGCGATTGTGTGTAGGTTAGGGTTGGGGCAGGTTAGGTGAGTTAGGGTTAGGGAGCGGGTTAGGTAAGTGTGCAGTTGTGGGGATGTTAGGGTTAGGGTGCGGGTCAGGTAAGTGCGGTTGTGTGTAGGTTAGGGTTAGGGAGCGGGTTAGGCGAGTTAGGGTTAGGGCGCGGTGAGGTGAGTGTGTAATAGTGACAGACCTTAGGGTTAAGGTTGGGTAAGGTAAGTGGATAGTTAGTAGTGTATGTAAAGTTTAGTTTAAGTTTAGGTGTAGGATTTTAAGTGTATGTGTGTGGATTGCTGTTTTTTGTGTGTGTTTGTGTTGTATGTATGTTTCTCGGAATAGCGAAATTTATCCCTGAGAAAAAAATTTGCTATTCTGACTGTTCGATGTTTTCAGATTTCGGTGTTTAGGGTTCGATATTATAACATTCGATCTTTGTAGAATTCAATGTTATAATATAGACCCATCCAAATGTACCCACTAATCTTCAGAATTGAGATTGAACTTCCCTCTGCTACCATTAGAAAATTTAAACAAAAGGTCAATAAATATATTATAATATCAACCATATATATTTTAAAATCTATTAATTACATTAATCAATATACATTTAAAGATCAATAAATATATACATTTAAATATTTAAAGATCAATAATAGATTAACAAAATTATCACATTACCAATTATATTTTACGAAATCTACATAAATCATTATATATTTATTTACACAATATGTGACACATTTATCTTTCTATCTACATTCATTTTTAAGTATTACATTTATACATTATATATATGTCTTTAAATGTATACCTAGGATTTCTTCTTAATGAGACTTTTAATAACAAAATATATTAGTTTTATAAGAATTTAATGTAATCTAAATTAGTTAAACATCAATATAAGTGAACCAAGGAGCAAACCATTTAATGCAGTTATTTACATCTGTTAATGTATGTTCACTTTATTAAATTACCTCTCATTTAACTTAATTAAATAACTAATATAGTCATATCAGTATTTAATAATAGTTTATTCATTTCTAAGTTACATCAATTTTGCTACTTGTCTTAAAATAAATGACAACAATAAAAAACAGTGGACCAAGCATAATTTACATCAATATGATACACTTGCTAGTTATACCCAATCCAGGCCCCACTATCATCTGTATCTCAGTTACAGCACTATGTCTTACATCATGTAAATTGACAAATACTATTCCATACAAGTATATATCTAATATAAATGTAAACTTAAAACTAACCACAACCTAAATGGTATTGTTATTAAATTATATTCGTATTGGTTATTAGATAGCACTAATGTATGTCTGATTTAATAATTAGGTAAAGCACGGATATGCAATTTTCTAACTTCTCTGTAGCTAGCTTGGTGGAGATGGGTAACGAGATAATGTAGAAATGGTCTCAAGTTTGCTGACAACTACTTAATCCTAGTATGCAAGAGATGTACTTACACAATGACAATGGAGGATAAATTCTTGTATACAAAAGCACATCAGATTGTCATAACCATGCACACAACAATCACCTGACATAGCAAGTAATACACATATACACTAATGTATGCTGAAGCACTTTGAAGCAGTCTTCCTTAACAACAAAGTAAGACTACACCACCTGTTGGCAAAGCTATGCCTCAGCAAGCCCAAAGGCATTCAGAAACAAAAACACTTAACATAATACATACAGTCTCTCACAATAGAGCCCCAAACACTAAGCTGCTAAGGCAAGCAAATACATTTCCCAGGACTCTTGTCATAGGGGACTCCATTGTAAGACATACTGATGCCCCTGTAACCAAGCTGAATGAGGAGAAGATAATGGTTTGTTGCTTATCTGGAGCCAGAACAGACCTTCCTTGACTATATGAAGAGAGACATTATGGAGCTCTCAGATATGAGCCTTACACTGATAGTATATTTCCATCATCGAAGATGATGCCACAATATGAGCAAACAATGACTGATTTCAAAAATTGGCTATCTTTCTGGTGTCATTCTAAGGGGATCCAATATTTGTCAGCTTTGGAAAACATGGTTAGCAGACCACATTCTATTACCAAGAATGGTCTGCAACTGTCCCTTCTAAGCTTTCAAATTCTGGTTAAAACTATCTACAGCCATAGTGCCTTTTTTAGGCAATGACAAATTGACAAACCTACTCACATAGCAAAATTAACTCAACTGAGTCTCAAGGTGTTACGGCTCAATGCCAGGTGCCTAAATAAAAAAAAAAAAATCAATGGTCCCTCCAAGCCCTCGTCACACTCAAGAATATAAATAGCTGTGCAGTTACTGAGACACAGTATAAAGTGGCACAGAGTACCCTGGCAGTGCAAGATTCCAGTGCCTTCCACACTTTTAGACCAGTAGCTGCACAGACAAAGGCTTAGGTGGAGGTGTCTTGGTATACATCAATTACAAGCATACCTCTAGGTGGCCAAACTGGATGACATGCTGAGTTCCTCCACATGCAGATCACCATAGACCAGTTCCATATCCTAGCCAGTTATAGGTCACCCTCAATGTCCCAAGAAGCTCACAATGCATACTTGGACCTATTACAGACACTTACCATCCACCCCAATACCCTACTTATGGGAGACTTTAATTACCCATATATATATATATATATATATATATATATATATATATATATATATATATATATATATATACATACTGGGGATCATACATGGCCTGAAATCTACAGGCACAGAGATTTCATGACTTCATAAATACAAACACCCTAGACAAAATTGTGAATATAAAGCAAAAACACAGGCGAAACAATGCTGTAAATCTGTAAAGTCATTCAATAATCCACAAAGCGAAGCATCCAAATCCACAGCAGGAAAATCTTTTATTCATGAGACAGACAAAACACGTTTATATCAATCAGCCTCTTGACAAACTCTTCATTTGTGTGACCTCATTCTGATAAATCATAGGTCATGTTTCCAATACCTTCTAAGCCTTCAACAACTCTGAAACAACTCTATGGATTAACTCTGGTTTAGATAAAATGCAAAATGAAAAGTCTCCGGAATATGCAACTCTCAGTGGTGTATACAAAGAATACAAATGTGGAAATTGCATTATCTAGCATTTTTTAACATATACCAAACCAATATAAGTGTCATTAGGAAAAATAAAGTTACATCTGCAAGGAAAATGTAAAAGTCTACTGTTGTATTGGATGAAATGCACAGTCAGTAAGAGCTTTCATCTCTTACACTGTGACTATATCAATCTGACTATATAAATGCAGGAAGCTCTCTTCTACATCATAACTAAGATTACATGAAAAATACTCAAATAAATAAGTTGGCAACAACATCAACAACTGCTTTTGAATAGAAGTCAATAAAGTGTTACATGGCACATTACCAATTTAGTATTCTTTTCCTTAAAAGGTTTATAAATGAATTCTCCAATCCAATCCAGAATGAATGCAGACATTCAAATTCACCCACCATCAAAATTCAAGGTATTCTAAATATATAGCCTGTGCCCGCATCTAATATCCAATAACAAGAAACACTAGCTTCTTAAAAGCTTTACATGCAGTGCAATGTTTATACAAACCATAGCCTTTTTTTGAGTAGTAAAGATATGCTTTTAAATTATAATCATTTTCTTTCTAGTCTTATATAAAAGCAATCACAATACATGCATCTGGCAACATAAATGGCTTCATCAGAATCACATAATAAAACATCATGTGATTTATAAGTTCTACTGGTGTTAAAACAGAAAATAAAGTCTAGAACATCTGAAAGGAGACTGCATATATTAAAATTAAAACACACTGACACTACCAAAATTATCACTACCACTACAATTAAGTTCCTTTAAACATTTCCTTTTTTTATTTAGAAAGTGCTATACACTGCCCACCATTTTATACACCTCAATATTCACAGAAAGTCTTCCACTTAAGTATGTTGTATTAAGATACCTATAGAAAACAAGTAATCTCCGTGGTTTCCCCAAAGTCTCAAAACAACCTATTAAAGTGTAGTGGGTCCAAAAACAAAACAGTGTAAGAAACTTCTCTGTGTGGAAGATTTTTAGTCCATATATTTATAGTTAATCACTGTATATTGATCAGATCAGACAATAGTAGTAGAAGTAGTAAACGTAAACTCGTCTTAAGTCAAAACAAAACAAAACAAAAAGTAATAATAGAAAATATATAATTGTACAGCATTACTAAATATTTGAAAGTAATCCAAGCAAGGCAGGCAGTCTGTTTCCAGTTGAAAATCCTTTATTAAGTACACAGACAAGCAATCCAAATAAAACAAAAATAGAGTATTAATTTCCTGACAAGCTTTCTAAATATATATATACTTTTTATCAGGCATGGGAGTGGTTTATTGTGCTGTGAAACAAAGTGTTATTGGTACACATGTTAAATTCACATCCCTTCCCCTATCAGTGTGACATTCGAGCTGGTCCTACCCTACTTAGTAGTTGTCATAGTAATATATAACACTTATGTACTTTAAATAAAATTTATAATGATGTGGTACCTCTTATTTAACCAAATTATTAAGTAGTTTATTAAGTCTGTGATTTTATCCAAGACAATATACTACATGGCTGGAAATATATCAACCTTAGTTCATTTGGCAATCAAAAAATATATATAATTATATACATATACATTTTGCATGTAAAAATCAATTTCTATTTTCATAACCTATTGTTAACAAAGATTGCTTTCATCCATCTAGACTTCTTCAGGTTTGTGTGCAAGAACCCTAAAAACCTATATAATTGTATAATTAGTTAGTATTGTTATTACACATCATTTTGAAGATCAGCTATAAGAACGTATAGGAACTTTAATATAAATACATAATGCAGAATTGATGCTACAATTCTCATGCAGATCATGCTGATCAAAAAGCCAATTATATACACATCTATTTATTTAACAATATCCTATTTTAGCACTTTATTTATAAAGAACATTTTTATTTGGGAAATTTAATGTAGAGAATTAGATGAGTTTCAGCTGTTTATTAATTCTATTATAGAGTTCCTTGAATGAATCATGGTTAGTAATATAAGATAACTTGCCCTTTTAAACAGCAGTGTACACAAATAAGTTGGAAAATATTTTATAAAGAACAAAACAGAAGTTACCTTTAGACAGTAGAGTGGGCAAATAAGTTGACCAATATCATCTGCATCTGTTCAAACATAAGAACATTATAAAAGGTCAATGTGACAAATCTGATAGTGTGGCTATAAAATAAATCATACAATATAATTTGTTGTCTACCATAGAGATGTTATGCTAAAATGGCCACTGTACTTCTGTTTATATGGAAACAATTTAGAGGAAAGTTTTGAATATAGGCCAATCATTGCTCGCAAGTGATAAACATGGTACTTTTTAAGCATTGTAACCATATGCACAGGTTTATTTCAGGCATTCCAAACTTTCTTGTTTAACACCAGTAAGATTTAAAAATCACCTAGTGTTTTCACATTTCTGATTATTCAGGATGCCACGTGCATCAACTATGACTATCTTATACAGGATCTAGAAAGCTGAAAATTAGTGAGCAATTCTATGCATTTAAAATAAGAATGTAGTGGGTATTTGTACAAACTTAGCATTGTGTGCAGAACTTTTAATAAGCTTTGCATTTTGACACTATTGATTTTGTTCATATGCATAACAGCCAGGGGACAGGGATATACTTGTAGAATTACATGAATTTTGGTGGTTGGTACATCTGAATCCATCATGGTTTGAATGGGAATGGAAATCTAAAAAAGTGCTAAAGAAAAGAGCACTAAACCAATGACATGACATGTAACATTCTATTGGATTATACAAAAGCAGTGATTGATATCACATCATTAGTGCTTTTATTCACATGATTTTGGTTATGATGTATAAAAAAAGAACATCTTGCGTTTTAACAGCCAGTATGAAGAAGCTACAAGCAATGTGACATAAACTGAGTATTGTTTGTGCATTTCATCAATGGAGGAGATTCATAAATTTTCCAGTTCTACCGCAGTACTTCCATTGGTCTGCTGTATTTTTCTTTTTCAGTTATTGCAGACTTTGGGAGGACAGCATGGATTATTCAAGGATGCATTCTTATCATCTAGTTTTATCAATTTGAATTTCTTAACATCTTGTATTCAGAAAGCAATAGTGTTTTTGTTCTTGAGACTGTTTTTGTCTTGATGAGGTGCTTCAATCACTTTATTCAGTTCTTATGAATCTTGGGTTCCAGGATGTTTATAATGCCTGAAGGCTCCTAATGCTTTCCTAGAAGCATGAATCACTAGCATGACATTAGGTCTTAATGGTATCTACTGTTGTTCTGATAACCTACCCAAAATTATGAATAATCATCATTGTCAGTATCACATTACTTCGAGCTAATCTATAGCCTTGGGACTTCACTACATTATACTTGATTTTTGTAGGATGTAGACTTTTTCTGTGGAGTAATAAGTTAACCCTCACTGTTTTTCTGAATAGATCAGTGGTGATTCTGTTATTGTTGGTGTCCTTGGAAATCTGCATATCTAAGAAAGTGGTTGAAGTACAGCTATTGGAAGAGGTAAACTTCAGGAAGGAGGTTGTTTGATTGAGGTAAGTGATAAAATCTCCAAGCTGCAAGGTGTCACCTTCCCACACAATAAAGACATCATCAATAAAATGTAAATAGCATGTGATATGCTGTATGTAATCTGTGTTGTTTAACACAAAGTCCTCCTCTCATTTGCCCAGGGCTATGTTAGCTATGCTGGGAGCCATGGCAGCCCCCATTGCTATACCAGTTTTTTGTTTGTAGTGTTTGCCATTGAAAGTAAAGAAATTGAAGGCCAGTACAAGATTAATGAGCTTGCTTAACTTTTGCAGTTGTGCCTGTGTATCCTGATTATGTTTCTTAAAAGACTCCATAGCTGCTGTTATACGGTAATTGTGAGGGAGCACTCTGTACAAGGATTCCAAATCAATATTTACCAAAATACAGTCAGCTTCCACTGTAATGTTTTTTTATTTTCTTCAAAAAATCCATTGAATCTCTTATGTATGACTTATTCTTTTCTGCTAGAGTAATCAAGGTAAATGGCTGTGGCTTCAGTAAGGGAACCTCCACTTGCTACCACCGGTCTATAAGGTGGGTCTTCTCTGTTCTTGTGTGGCTTTGGTATTCCAAACAAGTAAGGTAAACATGGGCATGGGCTCCATAAATAATTATAAAGATTTTCAGTGATAAGTTTTTCTTACCATAATGTGATGAGATTAGTGTTCCATAAATCATATGCTCTTTTTATGTCATCCATGGTAAATAAATCATAAAATCTGTTATCCTCCAACATGTTCTCTATCTTTTGATTGTAGCTAGTGGTATCTAGATGTAAAAATAATGCACTAGCCAAACACCTTTCTCTTCATAAAAGACACACAGGTTTTAAGTTCCAGATCCTGGATCGCATAGACATAGGTGATCTTGAAGGAGACATCCTGAATATTCTGGAGAAACATGAACTCATGTGACAATTAAAGCTGAACTCTTTTAGGAAGCCTGGACTAAACTACTACTGTTCAATTAAAAGCGCACTGGAACTTAGAAAATTGCCACATTGTTTACATGACTAATTGTATTTTATTTTATTTTATTCTACAAATTGGTTTTAAATACCATTTTAAATCAGTTGAAATTTAAGTGCGTATTTTGTTTCCATCGTCATACATACATTTTTTCTTATTTTTATTTTTTCTGGTTCTTTTTTCCACTTTATTCAAAATTATGTGTAATAACAATTCTAACTAATTATACAATTATATAGGTTTTTAGGGTTGTTGTACACAGACCTGAAGAAGTCAAGAAGGATGAAAGTGATCTTTGTTAACAATAGGGTATGAAAATAGAAATTGATTTTTACATGCAAAATGTATATGTATATATTTATATATATATTTTGATTGCCAAATGAACTAAGACTGATAAATTTCCAGCCATGTAGTATATTGTCTTGGATAAAATCACAGACTTAATAATCTACTTAATAATTTGGTTAAATAAGAGGTACCACATCATTATAAATTTTATTTAAAGTACATAAGGGATATATATTACTATGACAACTACTAAGTAGGGCAGGACCAGCTCGAATGTCACACTGATAGGGGAAGGGATGTAAATTTAACATGTGTACCAATAACACTTTGTTTTACAGCACAATAAACCACTCCCTTGCCTTATAAAAAGTATATATATATTTAGAAAGCTTGTGAGGAAATTATTACTCTATTTTTGTTTTACTTGGATTGCTTGTCTGTGTACTTAATAAAGGATTTCCGACTGGAAACAGACTGCCTGCCTTGCTTGGAATTCTTTTGAATACTTAGTAAAGATACCTATAGACTGACATGCCTCATTGACTTAATAACAGTGGTAACCCCTAACACTAAATCTTTCCCAAATTATAACAATCTTACTTGAAATACTGTATCATCACTTGTTACCATTCTAAATAAAAATATATTTTCAATAAAGCAACAATAAAAATGCACCATGCCACACATCAAATTTGTACAAAAAAATTATCTTAGCAACTCCCAGGAACTCATGACCAGGTTAACACAATAGGGAGGTATGGTAGCTCCCACAGATATTCTCTTTCTATGGTTAGAAGAACAGTTTCTTAAATAAGAAACAAGTATTGGTCAAAATTTGGTAAAACAATTAATTTCAAATGTCACTTCACTGAAAAGTATATTCATCATTAGTCAAAACTTATTAGAAACCCATTTCATCCTTTTGTCTTATGGGTTGTGGGATGGAGGTATGCTATGGTGGATAGAGGTATAGAGTGCCTTGACGTTAATAGGAAGAAAACAATAATCAGATACCACTTTAATAGTCTGCAATGTACTAATGAACTTCAACACATATTTTATGTAGGACTTTGATTTGACTGTAAGTTCTCTTACCGGTAACCAAGAAAATGGACAGAGGTGCTAACTTCTATCCTCTTACTGCTACAGTGGGCTAAGGGGTTGATCATTCTCATATATATGAAATTTAGGTACACTTAATATGACTCAAACTTCTGGTACAGGAATTTTAATTTAAACATATAATGCAGCACTGATGTTATAATTCACATGCAGATCATGCAAATCAAAAAGCCAATTATATATATATATATATATATATATATATATATATATATATATATTTTTTTTTTTTTTTTTTTTGAAAATATCTTATTTCAACACTTCATTTATAAACAGCATTTTTTATTTGGGAAATTAATTGTAGAAAATTAGACGAGTTTTAATACTTTATTGATGTATTACAAAGTTCCTTGAATATATCATGGTCAGTAATGTAAGAAAAGTTACCCTTTTAGACAGCAGAATACACAAATAAGTTGTGAAACAGCTTCTGTTTCTGAAGATCAGCTATAAGAACGTATAGGAACTTTAATATAAATACATAATGCAGCATTGATGCTACAATTCTCATGCAGATCATGCTGATCAAAAAGCCAATTATATACACATCTATTTACTTAACAATATCCTATTTTAGCTTAATTTATAAAGAACATTTTATTTGGGAAATTTAATGTAGAAATTAGATGAGTTTCCAGCTGTTTATTAATTCTATTATAGGTTCCTGAATGTATCATGGTTAGTAATATAAGATAACATGCCCTTTTAAACAGCAGTGTACACAAATAAGTTGGAAAATATTTTATATTAATGAATGTCAGCAATAAGAACAAAACAGAAGTTACCTTTTTAGACGGGTTGGAAATATTGACCTAAGGAAGGACCAAGAGTCCTTACAAATCACAGGTATTTTTGTGATGTATTTAGAGAGGATGTTATCAACTAAACAGGCACAAGGGCGTGTCATTGACAATCTAGCATCAATCAAGGCCCTCATAGGTGGATCGTGTAGGTTTTTGTGGATTTTGGGAATCCCAAAAATCACCGGTACCTTGGGTGAGGCTATGTCAATGAAATTGTAAGTGTCTAAGTCAATTTTCCCACTTAAAAACAAGAATCTAAAGTATCCCCTAGTTCTAGAATGGGCCTTGTTCATTTCGTTAAGTGAAGAGCAAATGTACGCTGGACTGTCAAGGACAAGTAACATTTTTTGTTTGTATTAGTAGTTATCAAAAATCACTAAGCCACCCCCTTTATCAGGCTTTAAAACTCTGACAGGTAAACTGCATAGAGTGTTCAATGCAGAAATTTGTTCTTTAGAAGTATTTATAGATACCTGGATGACATTTTTATCCTTTTCAGGGGTGACGAGTCAACAGCATTGGAATTCACAGAATACTTGAACAATACTACCTATTTTTTCAAGTTTACACACCAATTTTCCACCGAAACCATTGACTACCTTGATGTTAAGCTAGAAAAGGACACAGTATGTGGAACTTTTGTTTCATCTATTTTCAGGAAACCCACATACTGTAACTCGTTCCTTCATTTCACTAGCTTTCACCCTTTCAAACAGAAGCGCTCCATTGTAAAGGGTCAACTTATAAGGGCAACTAAGATGTGTAGCACAGATTTACAGTTCCAACAGGAGTGCTCCCTACTGACTGAAATGTTTAGTAATCGTGATTACCCATCCTCTTTAATTGAAGAACTCTTACAAGAAGTCTGATCCAAAAGACTTGCGGGTCTTTATAAGCCCCTTCTTCATAAAGATTCACCATCTACTACTAGCAACAGTTTAAGCATTGTCCAACTTAACACCATTTCCACTTCTACATCCACTTATGATCCATTACTTTCTATAGAATCTAGTAGATATCAGACCAGCTTTATCACTACATTTTGTACTGCTTCCTACCAGATATGGTCTGTTATATGTAAGAACTGGTATTTTATTAGGAGCAATGCTGAACTACTTGAAAAGCTGGGTGACAACCCCTTGGTTGTCTATAGAAGGGGTAATAACCTTAAAAGTCTTCTTGAGAGACATAAGGAGAACGAATCTTTTACCAGACAGAAGGGCACATTTATGTGTGGGTTCTGTAACTGGTGTAATTACCTTCAAACAGGCAACACTTTTACTGTTAGAGGAAGGAAATATTACATAAACCATAGAATCAACTGTGAAACTAAATCTATTGTTTACTTAGCATCTTGCGACTGTTGTCCAGCCTTTTACGTCGGCAAAACAGATCGCAAGCTTAAGGAAAGAATTTGCCAGCATATTTATGCCATTAGGAAGCAGAAAAATGAAAGCGCCTTGGCAAGACACATTAATAACAACTCAGGTCACAGTTTCCATTTTATGGCGATAGATCATGTCCGAACTACAAGTGGCCCATTTTGCTAATTTTGAAGCGTGAATTAGAATGGCATAAAACTGGACATTTGGTTAAATGAAATCAACATTTCCTGATTAATTAAAATTTCAAGAATTAATTTACACTTCCATTTGTACATAAATTCTAGGCTTCCATTAAAAGCTGGGTATTGACTCAGATATTTTTTATTTTATACCTTTTTGTATAGTACATTAATTTAAATTTTTTAACTTACATCCTGATATAAGACTTTTACAATTGTCATTAAACTTATTAATTATTTATCTTAAATACAGTTACTTTTGACTTTTAATAGTCATTAAACATACTAAAATATGAGCTTGCTATTAGGAAGAAAACAATAATCAGATACCACTTTAATAGTCTGCAATGTACTAATGAACTTCAACACATATTTTATGTAGGACTTTGATTTGACTGTAAGTTCTCTTACCGGTAACCAAGAAAATGGACAGAGGTGCTAACTTCTATCCTCTTACTGCTACAGTGGGCTAAGGGGTTGATCATTCTCATATATATGAAATTTAGGTACACTTAATATGACTCAAACTTCTGGTACAGGAATTTTAATTTAAACATATAATGCAGCACTGATGTTATAATTCACATGCAGATCATGCAAATCAAAAGCCAATTATATATATATATATATATATATATATATATATATATATATATATTTTTTTTTTTTTTTTTTTGAAAATATCTTATTTCAACACTTCATTTATAAACAGCATTTTTTATTTGGGAAATTAATTGTAGAAAATTAGACGAGTTTTAATACTTTATTGATGTATTACAAAGTTCCTTGAATATATCATGGTCAGTAATGTAAGAAAAGTTACCCTTTTAGACAGCAGAATATACAAATAAGTTGGCAAACAGCTTCTGTTTCTGAAGATCAGCTATAAGAACGTATAGGAACTTTAATATAAATACATAATGCAGCATTGATGCTACAATTCTCATGCAGATCATGCTGATCAAAAAGCCAATTATATATACATCTATTTACTTTAACAATATCCTATTTTAGCACTTAATTTATAAAGAACATTTTTATTTGGGAAATTTAATGTAGAGAATTAGATGAGTTTCAGCTGTTTATTAATTCTATTATAGAGTTCCTTGAATGTATCATGGTTAGTAATATAAGATAACATGCCCTTTTAAACAGCAGTGTACACAAATAAGTTGGAAAATATTTTATATTAATGAATGTCAGCAATAAGAACAAAAACAGAAGTTACCTTTTTAGACAGTAGAGTGGGCAAATAAGTTGACAAATAGCTTTTGTTTCTGAATGTCAGCTATAAGAACACAAGTTATAATATTATTTTAGAGCAATATCATCTGCATCTGTTCAAACATAAGAACATTATAAAAGGTCAATGTGACAAATCTGATAGTGTGGCTATAAAATAAATCATACAATATATGAATTTGTTGTCTACCCATAGAGATGTTATGCTAAAATGGCCACTGTACTTCTGTTTATAAACAACAAAAATGGAAACAATTTAGAAGAAAGTTTTGAATATAGACCAGCCATTGCTCTTTAAGGTATAGCAAGTGATAAACATGGTACTTTTAAGCATTGTAACCATAATATGCACAGGTTTATTTCAGGCATTCCAAACTTTTTTCTTGTTTAACACCAGTAAGATTTAAAAATCACCTAGTGTTTTCACATTTCTGATTATGACGTTCAGGTTGCCACGTGCATAAACTATGACTGCTCTTATACAGGAAAAAAGCTGAAAATTAGAAATCATGAGCAAATCTATGCATTTAAAATAAGAATGTAGTGGGTATTTGTACAAACTTAGCATTGTGTGCAGAGCTTTTAATAAGCTTTGTATTTGACACTATTGATTTTGTTCATATGCATAACAGCCAGGGGGACAGGGATATACTTTTAGAATTCCATGAATTTTGGTGGTTGGTACATCTGAATCCATCATGGTTTGAATGGGAATGGAAATCTAAAAAAGTGCTAAAGAAAAGAGCACTAAACCAATGACATGACATGTAACATTCTATTGGATTATACTTAAAAGCAGTGATTGATATCACCACATTTGATTGGTTGAACATTGTTCACATGATTTTGGTTATGATGTATAAAAAGAACATCTTGCGTTTTAACAGCCAGTATGAAGAAGCTACAAGCAGTAGTAAATGTGACATAAACTGAGTATTGTTTGTGCATTTCATCAATGGAGGCAAGATATTCTTAAATTTTCCCTGCAGTTCTACCTTTATTTTCTCACAGCAGTACTTCCATTGGTCTGCTGTATTTTTGGCTTTTTCAGTTATTGCAGACTTTGGGAGGACAGCATGGATTATTCAAGGATGCATTCTTATCATCTAGTTTTATCAATTTGAATTTCTGGTTTACATCTTGTATTCAGAAAGCAATAGTGTTTTTTGTTCTTGAGACTGTTTTGTCTTCGGTACGCAATGAGGAATGCTTTTAATCACTTTATTCAGGTCTTATGAATCTTGTCCTTCTTTACAAGTACTAATCACATACTACTTAGAATTTTTGTTGACTGCAATTGCTTACTAATGACAACTAAGCTTCCAATTTGCTTAAATGTTTATAATGCCTGAAGGCTCCTAATGCTTTCCTAGGAGCATGAATCACTAGCATAACATTAGGTCTTAATGGTATCTACTGTTGTTCTGATAACCTACCCAAAATTATGAATAATCATCATTGTCACAAAGTATCACATTACTACAGCTCTATGCAACTCCTGTCAGAAGCAAAACACTTGGTGATGTGAGCCCTAACACTTCAAAAATGACAGCCTGAGTATAAAAAAAGCAGCACCCACAGCACCCACATCCCTGTCACTGTTGGGTATATCTGCCTCTCTCTCTGCTGATATTGATGTGGATATAGATATAGATATAGATATATAGGAATGTACATTGCTTGACTGACCAAGCAAAATATTAAACCACAAGTCATCAAGCACAAATGGTAAAAAATGAGCCTATCAAAAGAAAAAATAACTTAACCTTTTTTTTACAGCAGGTAATTCCTCTGCACCCCACACCCTATGCTAATTATATGCACTAACTCTGAGACTGTACTACAGTGAGGAAATGAAAAATCCAGTTCTTCCTACTGTACCATGATCTCACACAGAAATAAAAGCCAGTATGTGCAATCAATTGAATTTCAATTACACAAGCCAGCTTTTATTTTGTCTGTTAAAAAAAAGAACGCAAACCAGATATAGATGTAAATATAGATATAGATATAGATATAGATATAGATATAGATAAAGATATAGATATAGATATAGATATAGATATATGTGCACACACATACACCAAGAATGTTGTACCTCAGAATAGGAGGATACCTTAATTTATAATTATTTACCATTTGCACTAAAATTCTTACAATTTCATATAAAGCAATTACACTCTTTGGACTTTCAGTGGGATTCCGGTCTGCACGGTATCTTTGATGTCACTGTGATGTGACTGTTTGGGAGCACATGAAACATTTGCTTTCAAACAGTGAATTTGATTTTGTTTAAACATTACTACTTCCTCAGAAGCCACATAGTTGTCATTTCTTTCAGTTCTACAGTTTTGAAAAATGTTTTTGCATTTCTTATTTTTGCACTCAGGTGTTAAGAATTTGTGAGCCAATGGCTCCATCTGGTAGTCAGAATGTGATAAAAATGTGTACATTGTTTCCTGTTCAGTGCCTTTGAGCCCCAAATATGCTTCAAAAGCATAGTGAGGCAAAATATTATACTATACAGCCATGTCTGTTTTAAATTCATTATTTTCCCAGCCTTTCTTTATAACAGCCTGATTTTCTTTCTTGCATCTTCCAAGGCATTTTCAGACATTACTGTGTCATCTCTTCACTTGCATAGCACTACCAACAAACAACTAATTTCTTATCCCTCCCTTTTTCATGTAATTGAAAATGCCCTTTTATAGCACAAATATACTGAATTTGTTATTGCTATTATTATTATTATTATTATTATTGTTAATTCATAGGTTCATAGGTGTATACTAGGCTAATGGCCCTGGAGCCTTTACAAGCCTAGCCCATAGGATTACTGTGGCATTGTACCATCCAACCGTAGTTCCTAGTGCCTCTGTCGAGTAGAGCCACTGGAGTGATCCCCGGTGTGAATTTTCTATTTCCCATCCACTCATCACAATTTCTCTTAAAGAGGGCCAGTGAGGTGCTCTGCTTGACATGTATGGGAAGTCTATTCCATAGCATAGGCAGTCTCTGGGTTATGAACATGTCCTTCCAGCATGTTCTGTTGACTGTGGCAGTGAGGTTGAGGTCTCTGGAACGTGTGGTGAGGAGGGATTGTGATTTCTTTAGATGTAGCATTTCTAACAGAGCTGGGTCAGACATGGCTTTTTAAGTCAAGCAGAGATCGCCTCTAAGTAGGCGATATGAGACAGAGAATAGTTGGAGTTTTTTGAGTCTGTTCATATAGGACAAGTGTTTAAGGCCTAGGATCCTCTTTGTAAGGTACTTTTGCGGCCTCTCCAGTTGTTGCAGGTGTCTAGTGAGGTACATGCCAAATGTGGCATTGTACTCAATGATTGGCCTAATGAGGGAAGAGTATTCATAGGTTCATAGGTTCATACTAGGCTATCTGCCCTAGGGCATTTATAAGCCTAGCCAGAGTATGTTTGGTTTTCGCCACCCATTTTAAATTAATTTTGCTATGCCCTTTTTCGAGGTTAGTATACTGTGCCTCTGTCTAACAGTGACACAGAAGTGATACCCGGGGTAAACCTACGATGTCCCATCCACTCATCAAGATTCCTCTTGAAGAGAGTCAATGAGGGACTCTGCCTAACCCGGACTGAGATTTTATTCCAAAGTGAAGGGAGCCTCTGGGTTATGAATCTGTCCCTCCAGCATGTCCTATTTATTTCAGAGCTGAGGTTCAAGTCTCTCGAGCGCTTAGCTCGATGGGATTTCTGAGCAGGCGGTATGCCACTGAGTAGAGCTGGAGTTTCTTTAACCGGGCAGCATATGGCATCTGTTTGAGCCCTATGATCCTCTTGGTGAGGCACTTTTGGGGTCTTTCCAGTTGCTGCAGGTGTTTGGTAAGGTACATCCCAAAATGGACATTGTACTCGATTATAGGTCTGATGAGGGATGAGTAAAGAGGCATGATGACCTCCCCTGATCTAGATGTGAATCCCTTCATGATTAGGTGGGCTATATAAAATGTTTTTCTAACCACTTTGGCCACGTGGTTGTCAAATGAGAGATTGCTATCAACTTGGGTCCTCAGGTCCCTAATTACTTCTTCTGTACTTAATGGATTACCACCTA
>NC_056728.1:1358323173-1358338173 GCF_019279795.1 Protopterus annectens
GACGTTGTGCAGTTCGATTCTCAGCTAGAGCCTCTTCTGTGTGGAGGCATGCGTGAATGGGCGTGCCTTCATTGAAGGTTGTGCGTCAGGGCTGGTAACTCAGCACGTAAAAATCCACTACCAAACATTAGCAGACCGGAGTTCCACTGTGGCGACCCCTAACCGGGATAAGCCGAAAGACACAACAAGAGAAAAGTCACATTTGGCTGAGGAATGTGAGACACAGGATTGTTAAGAATAAGAAGGAGTTTGAAAGCTGTAAAATGTGAATATGTAAATAGCTATGAGGTATCCGCGTTAGAAACAAGAGGGAATTGCTGTACTTATGCGAGGGGCTTTTGATTTTCTTTCTCTTATTTGTTTTCAGAAGGAGAAATGTGAGCTCTCATGAATTATTGTTTATGCTTGAAAATGTTTGTACTATATGCTTAATAAAGTTTCATAAAGATGCCTAAAAACATGACACTATGTATTTATGAAGTTTCTGACTGACAAATCTGAAGTATAAGATCATTTTTATAATCAAGGGACGGCTTGCATCTGTCACCACTGGGCTTCCGGATGTTGGCTAAGGCTCTTGCCACCCCCATAGTGCCTTTTTTAGGCAAGGCTCAAAAGACAAACCCACCTCCTTAGAAAACAAAAATGGAAAAAAATTAAGGGTAATGCTGCTCAACGCCAGAAGTCTAAATCTCAAGATGCAGGCTCTCGAAGCACTCCTCAGTATGGAGAACATCGACATCTGTGCAGTAACTGAAACCTGGTTCAAGGCTCCTGAGAGCACCCCAGCACTACCAGGCTATACCTTGTATCATGCTTTTCGGCCTCAAAACTCAGGCCAAACCAAAAAGGGAGGGGGAGTGTCCATATTCATCAAGGACACCCACACCTCCACGTTAGTGGCAACACATGAAGCATCATAGGCCATCCAGGTACAACTAACCGTAGGCAAAACTGCTATACAACTGGTGGCATGTTACAGACCACCCTCCCAATCTCAGGAACCCCATTCAGCCTTCCTGAAGACATTGGAGGATATGAATGTCTTACCAAACACCATCATATTGGGGGACTTCAACTACCCTAACATAGACTGGGTGCATTATTCTAGCCCTAACACCCTAGCCCAAAGGTTCCTGGAATTCATAAATTCAAATGCAATGGAACAGCTAGTCACCTCTCCCACAAGAGGAGATAATATACTAGACCTGATCATCACAAACATGGGGACAAAGTGCTCCACACCGGAAGTATACCCCTCACTAGTGAGATCTGACCACAAACTAATCACCCTGGATATACATATCCCACCTCCACCCCCAACACAAAAGACTACAGTGAAAAACTTCTCAAAAGCTGACTTTACACTTCTTAAGACTGAGATGGTATCCTTTAAGCCCACTGGGCCAGTGGAAACCACATCCCACAATGCTGAATCCTTCACAAATGCTTTCTATGGACATCTCCAAGAATGCATGGATCATGCAATCCCAAATAAAACCAAGACCCTCTCCACCAAGGGCAGGCGTCCTGTCTGGTGGACCCCAGCCATAAACAAATTGTATAACAAAAGAAGGAAGCTACTACACGACAGAGCAAAATCCCATAAAGATAAGGCATCTCTGATCAGCACTAGTAGAAAGCTACATTCTCTCATAAAAACATCCAAGGTCAACTTTGAGAGAAAAATCGCTATGGGCACTAAAGATAACCACAAGGCCTTCTTCTGCTATGTTACAAACCTGGGCGGAAACCCTCAGATATGCTCAGAGTTAGTTCACAATGACAAAAAATACACTGAACCCACAGATATTGCCAACATTCTGGCAGATAGGTTCAGTGCAAATTTCTCCCCTCCATCACCCCCAAAAGAAGAAATACTTATCCCAGCTGAATGTAACCTCCCTGTCATCTCAGATGTCCAGGTGAGAACCACCCTCAGCAAAGCTAAAAACACAACATCAATGGGACCTGACGGTATCCCGGGGTGTGTGCTACGTGAACTCCAAGAGGAGCTAAACCCGCACATAAAAATGCTATTTAACCTTAGCCTTACTACAGGATATGTACCTGAACACTGGCGTGCAGCAACAGTGGTCCCACTCCACAAAGGAGGCACCTCTACAGACCCTGGCAACTACCGCCCCATAAGCTTAACCAGCCTGGTCTGCAAAGCTATGGAAAGAATCATTATGGAACTCATAAACAGAGACATTGGGGACCTACAGATACTTGATCCCACCCAGTTCGGCTTTGTAAAGGGCAGATCCTGCCTTTTGAACCTGGTTGACTTTTTCGAAACAGTCACTAGAGCCATTGACAAGGGCAAAGCAGTCCATACAGCCTACCTGGACTTGGCTAAAGCTTTCGACACAATACCCCACTCAGACATCATAGACAAGCTCAACAGCTTAAATGTAAATCCATATGTCACAAGATGGGTTGCAAACTGGCTAAAGGATAGAACCCATAAAGTCAAAATCACTGGAGCCATGTCAGACTCAAAGCCAGTCACAAGTGGTGTCCCACAGGACTCTGTCCTGGGACCCCTCTTGTTCAGCATTTATTTCTCAGATGTGAAAGCAAACATGGGAGGGTTGTGGCTGACAAAGTTTGCAGATGACTGCAAACTAGGCGCCATAGTCGATACACCATCTGACACAGACACATACATCCTACAGAAAGGCCTCACTGAAACGGACAACTGGTGCCGAAGTCATGGCCTTAAACTAAATGCCAAAAAATGTATAGTCATCCCCTTTGGGAAAAACAAAGTACCCACAAATTATCACATAGACAGTAACCCACTGAGTACGGAAAAAGTAATCAGAGACCTGGGGACCCAAGTCAATAGTGACCTCTCATTTGACACCCACGTTGCCAAAGTGGTTAGAAAGACTTTTTACCTTGTCCACCTTATCATGAAGGGATTCACATCCAGATCAAAGGAGGTCATTGTACCCCTATACTCCTCCCTTATCAAGCCCATGATTGAGTACAATGCCCCATTTGGTATGTACCTCACCCAGCACTTGCAACAGCTGGAGAGACCCCAAAAGTACCTCACCAAGAGGATCAAGGGTCTCTAACATATGTCATATGCTGCCAGACTAAAGAAACTCCATCTCTATTCAGTAGCATACCGCCTACTCAGAGGTGATCTGTGCCTGACGTACAAGGCCATGTCCAATCAGGAATTGATGGACATGCTCCACCTCAAAAAATCCAAATCCATCAGAACCACGAGCTAAAGATTTAAACCTCAGCACAAATATGAATAGGACATGCTGGAGGGACAGATTCATAACTCAGAGGCTTCCCATACTCTGGAACAGAATCCCAGTTCATGTTAGGCAGAGCCCCTCACTGACTCTCTTCAAGAGAAATCTTGACGAGTGGATGGGAGATCGTAGGTTTACCCCAGGGGTCATCTCTGTGTCACTACTAGACAGAGGCACAGTAAACTAATTCTATTATGTAAGGGGGTCTTCACTGTGTCACTACTAGACAGAGGCACAGTATTCTAAATCTATTCTGTACACTTTTGTACCATTACATGGGGTGGCGAAAGCCACATCACTATGGCTAGGCTTATAAATGCCCCAGGGCAGATAGCCTAGTACTAAACTATGAAACTATAATTACTTCCTTCTACAGTGCATGAGTGGGCCTTTTAATACCTGGAAATCAGTCATTGTAACTGCATTATTATTATGGTGCACAGTTTATGTCATAAATACAATCAGTATCTTTCATCTACATTAAGATAGCAGTTAACCATATTCACCGATGTAAACTCTGAAACAGAAGCTGCCATGTACCACACATTCCGAGTGGGTCAAGCTTTGGATGAGGCATTATAGTGTGGTCCCATCTGCTTGAACTGGTGGTAGTTCAGGTGGATGAAAATGACACCACAGCACTTATCTAAAAGTGCAGGGGCTTTACTAAAGTCAGAAAAACAAACTGCCAAAGACTTCAGTAATGGGAAGAAACAGATGTAAAAAAGAAAAGCTAAACAACAAAGTCAGGTACATAATAATGTAAAAACTGTATTACATTACAAAATGAATCTCCCACACTTTCACCAATAGCCAAAAATGAATTTTCTTAAATAAAGCATTCAAATTCCAAATCTCATTATATAGTGCATCTATCTTTTCCAAAAAAGAAACAGGCACATGATTTTTTTTTTCTTTATTAAGAGTATTCACCTTCTGTACCCCACAAGCTTCACAATGTCCATATAAAAGTATGTCATAAGTCACTGTTAAAACAAGTAGGATTTTCCAAAAACAGGAACACTTATTCCAAAACTGCAAGATCCAGCAAGGTTATAATAGGAACAGCACTGTTCCACATAACATTTATATTTCATCTTCCACTTAGCCAATTTCCCTAAGAAAAGTCTCCATAAAAAACATGTGCACTTCATCCATCACTGAAATACTTTCCTTCTACTAGCTATGCTATGTTTAGTAGAAAGAGAGAGAGAGAGAGAAAACCATGGATCCATTAAAAGAAATTATCTAAGATTTCCAAGTACCAACATTTCCTTGTTTTAGGAGAAGGATCTAAAGACAATTTCCACTTCCTAATTTTTTTAAATCTTCCAACTGCTCTCCTGTACATTAGGGGGTCTTCCATTTCTTATGTCCATCAGAAAAAAAGGACCATAACTCTCAATTAAAATGCATGTGAAGCACAGTCTAGGAAGTGGAATGTAAAATATTAAAAAACAAAATATAAACATAATACAAAAAAAAGTACTGGATACAGAACCCCCAACAGTCCATGCTTAGTATTATTATACAGAAAACTCCACTTCATATGAATTAAACAGGATCCCGAAATTATTGAAACAGGATACAATAATATACTCAAGTATTACAATTTATCCTAAAAATTAATGGAATAAAACTTTTCTTAAGGTAACCTAAAACATTTCTATATATGTTCAATAACCTGCATAGCATCCAAACACCTAATGATCAAAGTCCACTTTCTCAGAGCTAAAACACCCCCTCAGAACCTTTACAGAAGTTCCAGGGAAAGGAATATCAAAAAGCTACTCAAGGTAACTAAACCTAGAACTTTTATCCTTAATACATAAACCCACTTTTTGTAATTCGTAATATACAGAAGCAAAAACCAGCCCAATCCAAGACTTGTATTATATCACTAAAACTAAATCATCTGCATATGTCAAATTAAGGGAATCATACTGCACAAAGAAAGAAATATCCTGGGCTACAGACATAGCTGTCATCACTTTCAATGCAACTGCATTCATCATGAAACAAAAAAGCAAAGGGCTCAGTGGACCCCCTGTTTAACTCCAGTATGAAGTTTTATGCTTCACCCAATCCAACCACTGACTAAAGAATAGATCTAAGACACAGAACACCCATTCTGTGAAAGATGTTGAACCTTCCTAGGAAAAAACATACTCCTGCAATATATCCCACATGCTGTCATGTCTAGCTGAATCAAAAGCATAAGTACACATTTCCTATGTTTCAACCATTTCTCTTCCACCAAACAATGCAACTGCTTATATTTCTCCTTATATACCACCCACTATTCAGACCAAGAAACATAAAAGTCTTTTATATTCATGTAATCAAAAAATAACTGCTGTTTCAAGGTATGCATCACCTGCAAACAGCCATCCATCCCTGACTTTCTCTTCATATCATTCCCTACTTGCGGAATAGTAGCACCAGACTTGAACAGGGTCCATTTACTGGCATTGCCTGGAAATCTGATCATTTTCTTCTCCTTCTACTTCTAATAATGAAGAGCTATGAATAAAAAAATTAATGTTTGCCTATTAGTAGTAGTTTTGTTTTTGTGCCAGGTGCCCCATGCTTTGTCCCTTTGTTTCGTAAGTTGCCTACTGCTCTTGGTAAGCCATGGGGCATAGATGGTTTTAGTGTGGATCTGTCTTGGTGGAGCAAGTTGGTTGAGAAGGCCTAAGAAGATAGTGTTGAAATACTCAACTGCTTCTTCGAAAGGAAGTGTTAAAAGAGTGGACCAGTTAGAGTGTTTAAGGGCTGTATTAAGGTCGTCAGCCCTGACGTTTTTAGTGTATCTGATGTGTTTAAGAGAGCTAGTTCTAGTGAGTTTAGTTTGGTCTCTGATGAAGAAGGTTGGGAGGTGGTCGCTTAGAATGTCGGGTAGTGTACCAAAATTATGGGTGGACAATGGGCGACTGGTGAGAATCCAGTCTAGTACTGATTCTTTTTTTGAGAAAAATAAATAAATCAATCAATAAATGAAACTGAATAGCCTTCAAATGGGAAGGATTCACTTTGACCTCATTAACCCCAAGCTCTTTTTCATAAAGCATAGTTAAGGTCACCCACTAGCACTATCAGAACAGAGACACTCAAATAAATAGCCAACGATTTGAACAAGTAATTATGCTCAGACGCATTAGCACTAGTATATTAAACAAGTAAAGACATAACCTCAGTATGCATGCAACAATCCACTAAAACTGTGCAACTAGGAGAAATAACTATAACATCCAAAAAATGACCCTCAAGGAAGCTAGGGCAGCAGTACCAGAACAAGTGTCCAAATCCATACTCCAAAAATTTTCCAACAGCAACCCACTGCTGCTTGCTGAACAGATGTCAGTTGTAAAACACCCAACAGACAAATAATATATTTCCTTATAGACTTATATAATCAAAAATGACCAAATGCTGTATTTCATTAGCAACATTATTAACATTAAAAAAAATTGTACAGTTCAACCTTTACCCTGTTTGTGTACCCTTTTTCTACTGCAATTTCTTTTTACATTTCTTAATCTGGCTACTAATAGACACCTCCCCTTCTTCCTTTCTTCTCCTTATCAGTTGAACATGAATCTACCTCCATATCTTCCTTTGTGTCAATGCCAGCAATATCTTCCCCTTCTTCAGCCTCACTTTTATCAATCTTAAAAACTAGGTCCATGTTAGGAACCCTAATGTACTAGTCTAACACCAAAGAAACATTCACATATATGAGAACCTGGGCCTGGGAAGATACAGAAATTACTGAAAAGACCCCTTCTTGACTACCCAATTAGTCACTACCAGCAACATGTGGAACAGTGAACAATCTCTCCCTTGTCAGCAGTAGAAATGGGAGCTTCCATGCACCTTATTGGAAGCTTTTCACTGAAGGCCCCACCGGCATCACAGGTAAATCCTCACAAGAAGCCCCTGCCTATCTTCCTCCCAAACTACACATCTTTCTCCTGAACAAGTCCATCCAGCAGTTTCAATAGTTATAGCAGAATCAATCCCACCCTCTCATCATCCCTGCCAAACAATCAAACCAAGCCTGACCTTCTGCAGAACATTTTGAACAAATTAAAACACAGACAGGACCTTATGCCCAGACTGAAAACACTGTCAACACTGATTTTTTTTCTTTTTTTGAGCAAGCAACAATTATATGTGTATTAGATCCACAGTAAAAACAATTTTTGTCTGACCATCTAACAGACAATACCCAACTCCCTGTATATTAATCACAGAATAAATATATTGTAAGATGGTATTGTGTTCTTTCAAAGTAGCCCACACCTCCCATGCACCAGTCCAGATCTTCATCTCATCAAAATCTTAGTCTCCCAGGGCTCTGTGCTGGGGTTGGTTATCTTTACATTTATCTTTTGGAAGTAAAGGTTGCCAAATTTGCAGATAATTGCAAGCTAAGAGCGTTCATTGAAACCCCCAAGATACTAACATCTTATAGAAAGGTGTAACACAGACAAATGACTGGTGCCAAAGCCACTGCTTAAAACTCAGTGCCAAGAAATGCATAACAGTACCTTTTGGGAAGTCAGCCATCTTAGGACATTACCTCATCGACAGCGTGCCCCTAAGAGTAGAACAAGTAGTCTGGGATTTGGGTGCACTTGTTGATAGCAGTCTGGCTTTCAACCAACATGTGTAAAGGTAGTAAGAAAATCATTCAATGTCACTCAACTTTAAGTGCATGGCCTCTAGGTCCAGGGAAGTCATAGTGCTACTGTACTCAGCCTTCATCAGACCTGTCATTGAGAATAGCTCCCCTTTGGTATGTACCTGACCAGGGACATGCAATAACTGAAACATCCGTAGAAGTTCTTCACAAAAACAAAAATACAGGCTGTAAACACAATTTCCCATGCAGAGTGCCTTAAAGTCCTGTCTCTGTACTCTATTTCCTGCAGACTGCTGGAGGGCAATTTATTTCTAGCATACAAGGCATCATGGAATCCTGCTCTGATAGCCCTTTTGTATATTTGCAAAACCAACAGCACCAGAACTACTAGATCTAAGGATTTAAACTTTGCTTGTGACTTAAATAGGACATTCTGGAGGGACAGGTATGTATCTCACAGAATCCACATTCTCTGGAAAAGGTTTCCAATCCATGTGAAGCAGAGGACTTCCCTAACCCTATTCAAGAGCAACATGGACCAGTGGATGGGAAGTTGGAATTTCACCCCTGGTGTGACACCTATGTCCCTTTTGGACAGCGGCAGCCACTAAATCATACCATAACTAACATACACTCCTTAAATCATTTCTGAGACACAATAATTTGTCAGATACATTTGGGTTGCACAGCTAGGCTTATAAAGACCCCTGTGGTCATTAGCCTAGTATACATGTATGAACCTTTAACATTATGTATAGGAGAGCATAAAGCAGAAAAATATTCCAACAGTATACCAGTTTAAAAGTGTATAAACAGTCTTTTCTTCAAAAGAGAAGGCCCAACAAAAAACATACTCACTCCAAGGATGGGTATGCAGCTGGAGATGCAGTTTCACAAGGAAAGAATTTAACAAATCCAAAGTCTCAAAACATAGCTCTCAACGTCTTGTCCCAAAAAATCTGGACAAAGCCAAAATACTGGGAGGAGAAAGTCCCAAGAATAGGGACACACTTTAAATATTGCTCTTATAAACTTAGAAAGTTGCTAGAATAAAAGACTTGTGTTACCATGCATTTTCTGAAGGACATGAAGTCTGAAACTCAAATGCCTGTCATTATATATTGAATTCACGCCTCCTTGATTTGCCACAAAAATCCAGAAAACCACAAATTTTATGAGGAACAGACCAAAAATATGAGGCAAAAATCGACATACTGAGAAAATCTGTACAGTTGAGAGGTATGTCTCAAAAGTTTGTTCACAAAAAATGTTCAGTGCCTAACTGAATCAAGAAATGAATATCAGTTACCTTAAAGCCCAATGGCTTTACCAAAGAGTCACACACAGTACAACAATCCACCATCTTTAGCTAAAGTGCAAATAAAAGGTGCAACAAACTGTCCTTCAGCCCTTTCTCCACTGTTGTAGCCACAGAAGCCTAACTCTACTTAACATTTTCACTCATTGACTTCAACAGAAGCACTTCCTCTGATCTTGCAGCACCATTCTGACCAAAAACAGAAGAAACTCCCTCCAAAGCAGACAAATGTTCCACAGTATCTGCCCAAGAAAGAGCCTGCAAGGATATACTACAATAATAAACTGCTGCAAAGTCTCTGAAGGCAAACTACCTCCATCTGACCCAATTTATTGACAACAAGCTCTGCTGTCTCCTGTCTGTGCAGAAACAGAAGCTGTAGCATTGAAAGCAGGAAACAAGGCACTGTCTATATCAAGCCAGCATCACCTTCCATTTACTGACTGGAAACGCTCTCCAGTGTACGCTAGCCAAAAGAGCAGGGGGAATTTCTCTGGTGTCCTTGCCAAATCTCCCCTTGTTAGTGGAATACCAACTCGAATCTTCCTTGGAAACAGGTCTCTGGGTTACTGGGACTACCATGGACAATAAAACATAAATATATAAATGAATAAAAATGCTGATGTTTCACAACCATTGGAACATTGCAAGTCTGAGACTCAACAGTACAATTCACTAGAAATAATAACACATTTTAAAAATCACTGTTACACATTAGAAGCATTTTTTGCAAGGAAGAATGCCCCCTGTACCCCTAGGTGGTAGGCTGCATCCCCACTGTACTACTAACTCTGATATATATACTAATATGCAGCAATTCTGGACTTAATATATATTTCCTCTAATTATTGTTAAATGTCTGTAGTTCTGAGGACTACACTTATAGACATTACACTTACAGCCTGAACCCCTGGAATAGTCTGGTTACATTTCCAGCTCATAATATCTGTGTTTTTAACCATATTCTTACTCAGATTTGTCACTTATGTGACTTCATTTCCTCCAGGTCCTTTTATATATATTACTGCATTAAACTATTTCTGCCCTTTTATTTTACGGTAAAACAAAATAATATATCCTAGCAGTTATGTGGCAAATACTTCAAATTGGAAACCACATAAACCTTAGTGCTTTTATTATTCTGGAATGTCTCCATCAGTTTGTTATATTTATTTATTTTTTGGCTGGCTGGCTTACTGCTCTAAAAATCCTCTATTCTTGTTGTGGACTAAGTTTTCTTCAAACATGGACTTTAAATGATTGTGGTATATAGTCATAACTTATAAATTATTGATCACGTATTTCAGCATTTTTCAGATTGCTTGAAAGTACTACATAGAAAATATTTCAAATAGATAGTTTTGTTATTGTTGGGTCCATACTCCCAGTTCTTAATACAGCTTATTGAAGGCACATGGTCAAAATAGCCTAGCATGCCATCAATACCATAAAGTTAGAAAAACTATAACACTGTGAACCTAAATGAAGAAGTTTCTAGAAACGTTGGTTGCCGAGATATGTCAATATGCCTTCAGGTTTGCCGCACTTACATATGCTTCTGCATATTAATTTTCATAGCAGTAGTATGATAATGCTTGTTCTGTCTGCTGAACTGATACCCTCAATGCGGTGGGACAACTTATAGTGTAATATTCTGGAATTAAATTCTTCATTTTACTTAACCACATCTTTTATCTTCAGTCTTTCATTTTCAGATTCTTTGAAAGCAGTTTTATGAAAATATGCCATTAAGCAACTTTTTCATACTGTGCTGCAGTTACATTGCTTATTAAGAGGGCAGCTTGAGTATTCAACCAGTTATTCATTTGTTTATTTATTGACTGATTTGTTATCTGTGTAGGTGGCCTGGTCCATGGAACCCTTTTCACTCATTCCCAGGACACAGGGTAGACAGTACATCAAAACTTATAAAATACTGTTTTACAGTGTCAGCATGCACAGACAGGTTAATAACATTGGTCTATATTATAACATCAAAGTTCTCTAACATCGAATGTTATAATATCGAACCCGTAATGTCGAACGCTGAAAACAGCGAAGGTGTAGGACATCGAATTCTTTCCCAGGGAAAGAATTCTGTGGGCCGTTGCTGTGGCTTTGCTGTTTTCAGCGTTCGATATGTTGGAGCATTACGGGTCGGGTACAGGTAAGTGTGCGATTGTGTGTAGGTTAGGGTTAGGTGGCGGATTAGGTGAGTTAGGGTTAGAGAGCGGGTCAGGTAAGTGTGCGGTTGTGTAGACGTTAGTGTTAGGGCACAGGTTCAGGTAAGTGTGCAATTGTGTGTAGGTTAGAGTTAGGGGGTGGGTTAGGTGAGTTAGGGTTAGGCGATTGTGTGTAGGTTAGGGTTAGGGGGCAGGTTAAGTGAGTTAGGGTTAGGGCGCGGGTGAGGTGAGTGTGCGATAGTGACGGACCTTAGGGTTAGGGTTGGGTTAAGGTAAGTGGATAGCTAGTACTGTATGTAAAGTTTAGTTTGGGTGTAGGATTTTGAGTATATGTGTGTGGATAGCTGTTTTTTGTGTGTGTTTGTACTGTGTGTATGTTTCTCAGAATAGCGAATTTTTTCCCTGGGAAAAAATTCGCTATTCTGACTGTTTGATGTTTTCACACTTCAATGTTTAGGGTTCGATATAATAACATTCAATGTTAGAGAACTTCAATGTTATGATATAGACTCAATAACACAGCAATGTCAAAGTATATATCCACATGGAAGCTTCTACTCTCCCCTGCCTGTGTGCTCTCTGGCTTTAGAAGCTTCCCCCGATGGGTTAAACACTCTACGATCATCCCCTGCCCAAAAGATTCACCCAGCAAAATACCTTGTGAAAGAGTGAAAATCTGCTTCAGTTACCTGCCTGAAGCAGCTCCAAAACCAAACTAAAGAGCACAGCTTTCTGATCTCTTCTCCCGATGGGTTAAACACTCTGTGGTCATCCCCTGCCCAACAGACAAGACCAGCAAAATACCTTGTGAAAGAGTGTAAATCTGCTTCAGTTACTTGCCTGAAGCAGCTCCAAAACCAAACTAAAGAGCACACATTTCTAAACTCTTCTCCCAACGGGTTAAATACTCTGTGGTCATCCCCTGCCCAACAGACTCGCCCAGCAAAATACCTTGTGAAAGAGAGTAAATCTGCTTCAGTTACCTGCCTGAAGCAGCTCTAAAACCAAACTAAAGAGCATAGCTTTCTAAACTCTTCTCCCAATGGGTTAAACACTCTGTGGTCATCCCCTGCCCAACAGACTCACTCAGCAAAATACCTTGTGAAAGAGTGTAAATCTGCTTCAGTTACCTGCCTGAAGCAGCTCCAAAACCTAACTAAAGAGCACAGCTTTCTAAACTATTCTCCCAACGGTTTCAACACTCTGTGATCATCCTCTTCCCAACAGACTCACCCAGCAAAATACCTTGTGAAAGAGTATAAATCTGCTTCAGTTACCTGCCTGAAGAAGCTCCAAAACCAAACTAAATAAACACATCCTTCTAAACTGTAGGTGTTCCTTCTATTGCAATTTATCCACACTCCGAATCTGTTTTTAAAACTATCTGCTTTTAAAAAAGTAAACTGCTCCTTATTTAAAGTATTACTACAGGGCAGATGAGCATACACACAGGTTAGTTTTTTTCTGGCTGTAGTAACTTACTTTGGCCACCAGGTGGCAACACACTGCCAGCAGTCTACGACTGCACCACAGGGAAGCAAATATACTGAACTTACCCCAATTTGGCTGCTTTTTCCTGCTACCCCTGATTAGAGCTCACTGATTGTCTCTGTAATCTCGTGGTGGCTGTGCCCCGTTCCATTCGCCTCGCTACGCTTGGCTCACTCCGCTCCCCTTCCCTACCCCCAATTCCCACCTGCCCCCACTACTTCTACATTTATTCTAACCCCCAATCACCTAACCACGCCCTATAGCGACTCACCTGCAACCACCCTAACCACACCTCTAATTTACCACTTGCATCCAAATACCACAAACCCAAATTATGCAGGCCTTACTTTCATCTCTCCTACTAAACCTCACAACTCTAACCTACGTTACATCCTTACACACAAACACACCACTACCACACACCACCTACCATACAACACATACCTTCACACCTGTTATTACACACATAAGCTTTCCTATAGCCCCCTCTTTATTTAGTGACAACACAATACTATTTTTACGTAACAAGTATGTTTCACTATTCTACACTAGAAAAACATCAAGTAAACTCCACATAGATATTCTACAAACTACCAAGCTTCAATTTTCATTAAAGAAATACCTCCTTACCTCGGGGGATTTTCACCCAAATCCAGGGCCAAGCAACATTATACCGTCAAACAAACCCACTGCAGATCTACTCATCATCAATCTTAACTCATGCAGTATATCAAACAAATTTCCTCAGTTACACGCATTCATAACTCACTACTCCCCTGACATCCTTACCGTAACAGAGACCTGACTAAAATCCAGCACACAGAACAAAGAAATTCTCCCTCCAGGATATAATATCCTATGGCTAGACAGAACAGTAAAGAAGGGTGGGGGTGTTGCAATTGTCTATAAAAATACAATTTCTCTCCAACCTCTACTAACTCCTCTTTCTACATTTAATACTGCTGAGATCGTAGGCTCTGTTCTACTGTTAAATAAGAAAAAGAGCATCAACATTCTCTGTGCATATATCCCTCCAGGTAATAACGCTCCAATAATTGAAGAGATTCTACAATGGTCAAAAGATAATCTCCCACAAGAAACTATTTTATTGGGTGGCCTAAACACTGACTGGCTAGCCTGTAACTCTAAAAAACACATAAACCTATATGGATTTTCTCAACTCATTCAAGAACCAACTAAAACAGACACAAAATCCCATAAGGAATCTATACTAGACTGGACATTAGTAAATTAACCTGAATGTAATTACCAAGTAGGTAGTCTACCTGATGGACTTAGTGACCATCTCCCTGCTTTTCTCCTATGAAACCGTACTAACTTACCCAAACCTACAGCCTATAGACAAGTCAGAAACTATCACAATGTTAACCCTCTAGAACTCAACACTATATTAAAAAAATGTAACTGGGAACCACTACACAGCCTTGACCTAGACCAAGTAGTGGACTATTTTAATAGTACTCTTATTAACATCCTTGATTCAGTTGCCCCAGTAAGAAAAATTAGAGCTAAGCAACACTATGCTCCTTGGCTTACTAAATCCACTAGAGCCCTATTAAAAACTAGAGACAAGGCATGGAAAACCTGGAAGAAAGATAACACTAGTCTATCCAAACAAAACTATCAACACCTTAGGAATCAGGTACAAAAAAAACAAAGCTTGATAAACAGAACTACTTTCTAGACATACAAAATAAACACTCCAGTAACCCCCAAAAGTTCTGGCATGCAATAAACTCCCTACTAAAACCTGGTAAAACCTCCACACCAGCTCCCGCCTCCACCTCTACAAAAACAGATAGCGATATAGCCTCCCAATTTAATAACCACTTTATTGAATCCATTAAATCACTATCAACTCAACTTTCCAAAAATAGCTACTCATCCATACCAACAACTCCTAACAACTCACCTCCCTTTACATTCTCTCCTGTCCCAACCTCAACAATAAAAAAATACCTCTTAAGACTTAAACCCACTACTCTTGCAGCAGATGATATACCTGCTCATTTCCTAAAAATGGCTGCCAACTCTCTATCCTACCCAGTCTCAATCTTA
>NC_056728.1:1358343173-1358418173 GCF_019279795.1 Protopterus annectens
AGATATGAAGCATTAGGTGGAGGATCTATTTTACATCAAATACAAACAGAATGCATATGCTAATAATAAAACAAATGCAAACCGGTATAATAGATGGCACATGTTCTAAATGCAGCAATGCCTTCTAGGGTGCGCCATAATTATAGAGGAAATAATAGACCTTCCAGGGGTAGAGAGATCCTCCATCTTCTGTGTTGGGCCTCATAATACCCCCTGGTGATCTGTTATTTCCCTAATAACACCCACCTTGTAGAGCATTATTGCTTGCATAGTGCAATGATTTCTCCCATATAGTGAAAATGATACTGCAATCTGGTTTGTGGGAATGACGTGATATGGATGTCAAACAGCAGCCAACAAGATGGCTAATGTATGACCTGAACAGGTATTCAATGTCATAACTTTCTCTGACATACAACCACTTTATTATTTATAAGCATCTCTATTTCATAAGATATAAGGTTTACAAAATTAGTTCAGTTATCAAGAAACAAAGAAACTACACTGACACACTTAAGTTTAATTAAAGTCCATGTAAATACAAATGATGCAGTCCCGTCCCAACCATAAAATGAAAAAGAGGTAAAACAAATAGTAGGAGCAAGCTGAGTTAAACCAGCCTTTCACTGCTAGAGTTTCCTGTTATTTAAATTGATGATATGTTTTGATATCGTCTCTTAGTATATTCAGATTGTAAAATTGTGCTGTTACTGAGCCTCCCTGTACCCTGGCTATGCAAATTCTATAAAATTCCCCATTTTTTTTTTTTTTTTTTAAATTTCTATTTTTTATACTGGGTTAATCCCTAAATTTTGTGCTATAAGAAACTCTAGACTTGGTATTTATTGTAATATCTCCATGACCTCATTTTCCCTGCAGGGTCAGATTTCTTCTAATTCCTTGTTATAGATATTTTTTTAAGGCATAAGTACCATACCCAACAATGCTTTTTGGCAGCTGCTATAATCCCCACATTCTGATGTCCCTAAAAACTATTTAAACATTGATAAAAGTTCTCTTCCCAGCCATAGGCAATGACACAGTCCATGCAGGAATCCTCTGTAAACTTTTCATTTAGGACAGATCCAAAATATAGGCACCCAGCTTCCAGCTTCCCCTGCAGTGCATTGCCAATAGCCCTTAGAGAAATTAAAAAATATCTTTTGTAGTCTACTGGAGTATATAATACTTATGTTGGCATTTCCACCCCAAATCTCTGTATTTTAACCACAAGTTGTGTCTATCGTCTCAAGGACTGCTATGACTTATGTTATTTTAATAACATAGAGATTGAGGGTAAAATGTTATTCTAACGCGAACTGCCATATTAGGGTTACAAAGTGCTTAGCTAGACTCTGATTGTAATTGCAACCCTACCATATCTAACTAGTTGTGCCAAATTGTAATATCTGAATAGTCTAGAAGCGCAGAACTGCTTTGTTTACTGCGACTTTGCCTTGCCTAAGTTAGTCGTGCCTACTTGTTAAACTGAAAGTTTAGAGTCTTGAATCTGTTTTTATGCATAATTGTTTTACAAGCTTACTAGTAATCTGAGTAGTCTAGAAGCGCTGAACTGTTTTGTTTACTGCGACTTTGCCTCGCCTAAGTTAGTCGTGCCTACTTGTTAAACTGAAAGTTTAGAGGCTTGAATCTGTTTTTATGCATAAAATTGTTTTACAAGCTTACTAATTGTTTTGAACAATGTGATATTACCCTGTCCATTTATCAGCGCCTATCTGTAAAACTGAAAGTAATTTTTGGAAGCTTGATACATTTTTAACTGTATAACACTTCAGATGCTATTTTAAACTGTTTTAACACCGCAACATTGTCCCGCCTTTTTAGAAGAACCTATGTGTAAAACAGAGCGTTAGTTTAAGCTTCTAGCTTTTTGAGGCTTGATACTGTTTTACTGTATAATATTTCAGATGTTATTTTAATCTGTTTTAAACACAGCGACATTGAACCGCCTTTTTAGAAAAACCTGTGTGTAAAACGGAGCGCTTGCATATGCTCTAAATCTGCCTTAAATGTACTCTGCTAACAGCAACTTATTTACGTGGAATTTAAAACAGAAAAGTGCCCCACTTTGTCAAAGTGTTCGATTTAAGGCTGTTCAAGGCAGTTTAAGGCTGGCAAATTGTACAATTGAGTAATCTAGAAATGTTGAACTGTTCTACACTGTACAAGTGCTTTTGACTGAATCCAACTATTAACCAATGTGATTTATTTAATTCACTGCTACTTAAAATTGCTATTTTCTTCTGCTTACTGCTCTAGGGATACTGTGTTATTTTCTACTAAAGTACAACTTATCTCTCACTTTTTTCTCTTGTTCTCCAGCTTTTACCCTGGTTTACCCCTTGTGATTACGCCTGGGTGGACACCTACACCTAAACAAATAATACTACATTCTCAGCCAATTGCTCAAAGCAATCTCAGCAAACCCTGCTGCCTATACTAAGCGTCTCCCAGAGGAATTCAAGGAAGTATGTGTATCTGCTGCCTAGCCTTGAAATACTATAGTCTGTAAGCCCTGCTAGGTGTTCTGTTGCTCCCTGCCAGGAAGCCAGCAGCCTAACCCCTCTTACTTTCCTATCTCCATTCTTTACCCTCACCTAGTTCCCTGACTTCTCTTGCTCCCTTCTCCCTTCAGTCCAACCCAGACCAGGGTTTGCCCTGGTGTGCTAAGGTGCTATTCTTCAATTGTCCACTAGATGGCATCCTCTCCCCACTAATATCTACTGCAATTCACTTACTTTTACACTCTCTTTAAACTCTAACCTTTCCTTTTCTTCCCTCTCATTCTTATAACATTTAGCCCATTTATACCTACTATATCAAGGTCCCCTCTACTTACCTTTCTGCTACTCAACACACCACTGATAGGTTTTCGATCCTCTCCTGACCCCTTTGTTCTTCCCGCTTTGTTCGCCCTGTGGGCTCACTCTGCTCCCCCTACACTGCCCCCAAATCTCACCCACCCCTAGAACCTCTACCTTTATCTCCCCATAGCCACATCTACCAACATTACAAACCAATCTTCCTCCAATACTCCAGAAACACCCATTCCTTTTCCCGCCCAATTTACACCAATAAGTTTCCAATACTTTAGAAACACCCATTCATTCTCCCACCCTCTACAGACCAATCATTTTCCTATACCCTGGAAACACCCATTCCTTTTCCCACCAACATTAACTTCATTTACCTCTCATACACTAATCTCCTAGCCAACTTTAATCATTTATTATCTCAACACCTACTCCCAAACCACATCACACTCAATCCTTCTCAACTTTCACACTTTTACCTCTACTTTAGTCACTAATAGCTCATTTTCACATAATGATCTCCTACTTCCAAATATTACTCAACAACTACATAATAAGTACCATTAGCTCCTCTTCATCATGCTTTCAAAACCACCATTCTTCTCCTTCTTACTAACTCTACTCCTCACCTTAACCTATTTTTACTACCTCACACAGCCCTATTATTCCTACCACTCCCAATCCTTCCATGTAACTAACCATCTTACCTCCTCTCTACCACAGACAAACATCCCAATTTCCCCCCACCTTTGCCCTATAAAAAAAACTTCTACTTTTTCCATATAAACTTATAACCACTCAGAAACACTCTTCCCATATAACAATTTCCAAATCCTACAAAATCACAATAGAACCTAATGTATTCTCTAAACTGTCCAATTACTTCTCCAACTTAATCCTATATTCCATTACCAATCTACTATCAGGTGATATCCATCCTAACCCAGGCCCCACCTCCTCAACAATTAAAGACAAGTCCTTACTACTCACCTCCTTAAACTCTCAAAGTATAGTTAACAAACTCCCAAACCTCCATGCCTGGTTGAAACACAATAAACCAGACATCTTATCCATCTCAGAAACATGGTTAAAACCCCATATAAAGGACTCTGAAATAATCCCAACAAACTATTCTATCATCAGAAAAGATAGGTCTCACAAAAAAGGTGGAAGAGTAGCTCTCCTCTACTCAACCTCCTTGTCAGTTACTCCCTATAACAAACCTACTCCTCAATTTAATAACGTTGAACTACTCATAACACTACTTCAAGTTAACAAACATAAACACATATGTATAGCTTCACTCTACATCCCCCCAGGTGATAATACTTCCACACTAGAAGACATCCTCTCCTGGCTCACCAACAACATTAACAATGAAACAATAATCTTAGGTGACATGAATATTAACTGGGCCTCCATTCAGTCTCCCACAAACCCACTTAACATCAACTTACATAATTTTTCACAGCTAATCACCTCAATAACACGCCCCTCAAAAAACCTCTCTAGCGGCAGTATCTTGGACTGGATCTTAGTCTCTCATCCCCGCTATTTTTCTGGCAGTAGAACTCTTCCTGATCCCCTTGGTGACCACTTACCCATCTACTCTCGACGTCTCCCCTTACTCCTACATCGCACCCACAACTATATTACAATCTGTAATCAAAAAAACTTTAACCCATCAACCTTTGCTAACTCCCTAAAAGAAATAAACTGGAATTGTCTAAAAACATTACCCCTAGATAATGCTGTTGCCCACTTCAACACTACATTCTTAAAATTACTAGACTTCCATGCTCTTCTAAGAACAAAGAGAATCAGAATTAAAACTGCCCCTTGGCTTACCAAAAACACACTAGCAACAATGTGGCAAAGACATAAAGTCTGGAAATACTACCAGAAAAAAAAGACCCCCCTCATCCATAATGAATATAAGACACTTAGAAACAGGGTGAAAAAGCTCATCATCTCTGATCGACAAAATTACTTTTCCATACTCCAAAACAATAACAAAACTAATCCTCAAAAGTTCTGGAAGGGCATCTCTACTCTACTTAATCCTAGTACACCAGTCACCTCCACCCCAGACCCTAATACCCCAAATATAGACTTAGCTACTCAATTCAACTCTTTTGTCATTGAATCTATTTTCAAACTAACCTCTTCATTCTCTAACAACACTTTCTCCAACTCAACCTCATCCTCCCATACCAACACTACACCTAGCACTACTACCACTCTCACATTCACATCTACTAACTCTTTACCATCCACCTCCTCTCCTACTCTCACTTCCTCACTTCCTAACACCCCCTCTCCACACTCCCCTCCATTCTCATTTAAACCTATATCCACGTCTACCATTCAAAAACTCCTTCAAAAACTAAAGCCATGCAGCAATGCTCCTGATGACATCCCTTCCTACTTTCTTAGTATAGCTGCTAAAGCAATTGCCTACTCCATTAGCATACTAATCAACCGCTCTATCCAAGAAAGCATAGTTCCCCAAATCTGGGAAAAGGCCTTCATCATACCTTTACATAAAGGTGGCAACAATAACAATGTTACTAACTTCCGCCCCCCATCGCTATCCTGTCCACCCTCTCTAAACTCCTTGAAAATTGTATCCAACTTCAACTCCTACCACATCTCTTAGATAATCACCTACTATCTCCCACACAACATGGGTTCAGACCTAATCACAGCACTATGACAGCACTCCTCTCCTTCCTTGAAACTGTTAATAAAGCCCGGAACTCTGGCCTTATTGTCTCTATCCTTCTACTCGACCTCTCTAAAGCCTTTGACACTATTTCACACAGCTTGCTTTTAACCAAACTGTCAAAACTTAACCTATCTCCCACATCATTGAACTGGTTCTCCAGCTACTTATCTAATAGATATCAAGCAGTAAAATGGAAAAAGGCAACCTCCTCATTTCTTAATACCCCAACCGGAGTCCCCCAAGGCTCCATATTAGGTCCCCTCCTCTTCAACATATTTATAAATGATTTTCACAGCGCCATCCCTCTCTCCAACATCATCCAATATGCAGATGATTCTACAATTATCTGCACTGCCACATCTATCCCTACACTCCTAAAGCTAACTCAGGATGCTTTTTAAATCACTGAGCAATGGATGGAAAAAAATCATCTAGCGCTCAATGCCTATAAAACCAACACACCTGATACACTTGTAATAGGTGACTCTATCGTCAGGCACACCGACGTCCCGCTCACTAGGCTGAACAAGGAGAAGGTCACGGTGAGCAGCCTGTCTGGCGCTAGGATCCGCCACATAACACAAGCACTCAGGTCACTCCAAGGCAAGTACAAATATGACTCAGTCATTGTCCATGCTGGTGTGAATGACCTGAGACGTACCTCCCTGGACTACATGAAAAGAGACATAGAGGAGCTCTCTGAGCATGTAGCCCAGGCTGGTATGACCCTGACCTTGAGTAGCATCTTACCCTCACCAAGAATGATGCCACAGTATGAAGACAAGATGATCAATTTCAACAATTGGTTTAAGTATTGGTGTCATTCAAAGGGGATCCAATGCCTATCAGCTTGGGATGATATGCACGACAAGCCACGATGCTTTGCTAGGGACGGCTTGCACCTGTCACCCCTGGGCTTTCGGATATTGGCAAAGGCTCTTGCTACCCCCATAGTGCCTTTTTTAGGCAAGGCTCAAAAGACAAACCCACCTCCATAGGTATCACAAGGGATAAGAAACTAAGAATAATGCTACTCAACGCTAGAAGTCTAAACCTCAAGATACACGCACTCGAAACTCTCCTTAGCATGGAGAACATCGATATCTGTGCAGTAACAGAAACCTGGTTCAGGGGTCCCGAGAGCACCCCAGCACTACCAGGTTATACCTCATACCATGCTTTTCGGCCTCAAAACTTGGACCGAACCACAAAAGGAGGGGGAGTATCGATATTCATCAAAGATACCCACACCTCCAGGTTGGTGGCAAAGCACGAAGCATCAGAGACTATCCATGTGCAACTAACAGTGGGTAAAACTGCCTTCCAGTTTATAGCCTGCTACAGACCACCCTCCCAAACCCAGGAACCCCACTCGGCCTTCCTGAGAACACTGGAAAATATGAAGGTCTCTCCGAACACCATTATATTGGGCGACTTCAACTACCCAAACATAGATTGGGAGCATTACTCTAGCTCCAACACCCTTGCCCAAAGGTTCCTAGAATTCATAAACTCAAATGCTATGGAACAACTTGTTACCACTCCCACAAGAGGGGAAAACATACTGGACCTGATCATCACCAACATGGGGACTCTATGCTCCAGACCAGAAGTGTATCCCTCACTGGTAAGATCAGACCATAAACTGATCTCACTGGATATTCACATCCCGACCCCACCCCCTGCCTAGAAAACCACAGTGAAAAACTTCTCTAAAGCAAATTTCACACTCCTCAAAACTGAGGTGGAATCCTTCAAAGCCCCCGGGCCTGTGGAAAATACGGCCCAGACTGCAGAATCCTTTATAAATGCATTCTATGAACACCTTCAGGACTGCATGGATCATGCAATCCCAAATAAAACCAAGACCCAATCCTCCAAAGGCAGGCGACCTGTCTGGTGGACCCCAGCCATAAACAAACTATACAATAGAAGGAGGAAGCTACTACATGATAGAGCAAAATCCCAAAAAGGGAAGGCATCTCTGATCAGTATTAGCAAAAAACTAAGGGCACTCATAAAATCGTCAAAGGCCAGCTAAGAGAGAAAAATTGCACAGGACACTAAGGATAATCACAAGGCTTTCTTTAGTTATGTTAGGAACCTGGGTGGGAATTCCCAGATATGCTCAGAATTAGTCCAAAATGACAAAAAATACACTGATCCCACAGACATTGCCAACATCCTAGCTGACAGGTTCAGCGCAAACTTCTCCCCTCCCTCCCCACCAAAAGGGCAAATATCTATCCCAGCAGAGTGCTGCCCCCCTGACATCTCAGATGCTCAGGTGGGAGCCGCCCTCTCCAAAGCAAAAAACACAGCATCAATGGGACCAGACGGTGTCCCAGGCTGCGTCCTACATGAACTCCAAGAAGAGCTAAACCCAAACATAAAACTACTGTTCAATCTCAGCCTTACTACAGGATATGTACCCAAAGAGTGGCGTACAGCAACAGTGGTCCCTCTCCACAAAGGTGGTGCCTCAACGGACCCTGGAAACTATCGCCCATAAGCCTGACTAGCTTGGTCTGCAAAGCTATGGAAAGGATCATCATGGACCTCATAAATAAAGATATTAGGACCTACAGACACTGGATCCTACCCAGTTTGGCTTTGTTAAGGGCAGATCCTGCCTCTTAAACCTGGTTGACGTCTTTGAAACAGTCACCAAGGCCATTGACGAAGGGAAGGTGGTCCACACAGCCTATCTGGACCTCGTAAAAGCCTTCGATACAATACCCCACTCGGGCATTATAGATAAGCTCACCAGCTTAAATATAAACCCCTATGTCACTAGATGGGTTGCAAACTGGCTCAAGGACAGAACCCACATGGTTAGAATTGCTGGAGCCATGTCAGACTCCAAACCAGTTACAAGTGGCATCCCACAAGGCTCAGTCCTGGGACCTCTCTTGTTTGGTATATATTTCTCGGAGGTACAGGCCAACACGGAAGGACTGTGGCTGACCAAGTTCGCAGATGACTGCAAACTGGGCGCCATAATCGACTCTCCAGCCGACACAAGCATCCTCCAAAAGGGCCTCATAGAAACAGACAACTGGTGCCAGAGCCATGGCCTCAAGCTAAACGCCAAAAAGTGTATAGTCATCCCTTTGGCAAAAACAAAGTGCCACAAATTACCACATAGGTGGTAATCCATTAAGTACAGAAGAAGTAATTAGGGACCTGGGCACCCAAGTTGATAGCAATCTCTCATTTGACAACCATGTGGCCAAAGTGGTTAGAAAAACATTTTATATAGCCCACCTAATCATGAAGGGATTCACATCTAGATTAGGGAGGTCATCGCCTCTTTACTCATCCCTCATCAGGCCCATAATTGAGTACAATGCCCCTTTTGGGATGTACCTTACCAAAAACACCTGCAACAACTGGAAAGACATAAAGTAAATACTACCAGAGGATCAAAGACCTCATCCATATGAATATAAGACACTTAGAAACAGGGTGAAAAAACTCCAGCTCTACTCCATACTCAAAACAATAACAAAACTAATCCTCAAAAGTTCCTGGAAGGGCACCTCTACTCTACTTAATCCTAGTACACCAGTCACCTCCACCCCAGTCAAAAACTCCTTCAAAAACTAAAGCCATGCAGCAATGCTCCTGATGACATCCTTGAACTTTCTCAGCACTGAAATAAATTGCCTACTCCATTAGCATACTAATCAACCGCTCTATCCAAGAAAGCATAGTTCCCCAAATCTGGGAAAAGGCCTTCATCATACCTTTACATAAAGGTCTCTAAACTCCTTGAAAAATGTATCCAACTTCCTCTCCCTACCATCTCTCTAGATAATCACCTACTATCTCCCACACAACATGGGTTCAGACCTAATCACAGCACTATGACAGCACTCCTCTCCTTCCTTGAAACTGTTTAAAGCCGGAACTCTGGCCTTATTGTCTCTATCCTTCTCGACCTCTCTAAAGCCTTTGACACTATTTCACACAGCTTGCTTTTAACCAAACTGTCAAAACTTAACCTATCTCCCTCATCATTGAACTGGATCTCCAGCTACTTATCAATAGATATCAAGCAGTAAACACAGTGCCATCCTCTCTCCAACATCATCCAATATATAATTCTACCATTATCTGCACACTCCTAAAGCTAACTCAGGATGCTTTTTCAATCACTGAGCAATGGATGGAAAAAAATCATCTAGCGCTCAATGCCTCTAAAACCAAATTAATGATATTCACCCCCCTCTAAAGTCAACTCTTTCAATATAAACACATTCTCTATTACTAGTCAAAATAACATTCCATTGGAACTGGTGACAGAGAACAAATTACTTGGAGTCCAAATTGATAACCAACTAAAATTCAACTCCCATCTTCAACTAAATATCAAAAAAAAACCATAAAAAAATAGGCATGCTCTATCGACAAAACCACTTCCTTACTACTGCCACTAAAATCACTCTCTCTACTTCCTTTCTTATTCCCTCCCTACTCTATGGAGCTCCACTTCTAACTAATCTACAAACCTCCCTGAAAACACAACTTTCCTCCTGCTGCAACAAAATCGCCAAGTTTGCTACCAGCCAAAAGTCCTCTACCCACCACTGTTCCTCTCTCCAACAATTAAAATAGCTAGAACTACCCAAGTATCTCACCTATACTCAACTATCCCTCGCACATAAGCTCATTTTCAACCCCTCCCTCTGCCCCTCCCTGTCTTCTGTCTTTAAAATGCACATACCTGATAGAATATTAAGGTCTAACAACCAAAATCTATTACAAGTGTACATACCAACTCGTCCCCCAGGCAAAAACCTTCTATCACATGGCCTAGCACACCTCTGGAACTCCCTACCTCCATCTATCCATATCACCTCTAACCATTTTATTTTCAAAAAATCTTTTCATTCATATCTACTATCCCACTGGGAATGCTCTTGCTCCCACCCCACTTAACTAACACTGGATACTAACATTCCCTCCTTCCCCTGCTTTCACCTGTGATCTCACTTTATCATTTCACCTAACTCTTACATTCTTACTATTACTATGGTATCTGCAAGAATACTCTACAATCTACCTCTTAAGTGCATGGCACTTAATATGCAATGACTTCTCATTTTTAACTTTGTAAAATCCTTTGTATCTGATATGTGTCATCACTTGTTGAATTAATTGTAATATTTGTTTGTCTGCTTAAATTTTTACAATGTATAATCATCTTTAATAACCTACTGTAACCTCAATTGTTTGGAGCTTTTCTCCCCAGGACTCCATTGAAAACGGGTTCATCTTGGCCCAGTGGACTATCCTGGTAAACCAAATGCAAATAAAATAAATAAATAAAATAAAAAATAAAAATCTTGGAATTTTCTAACCTTTGCTGCCTTCAAACTTCTATACATGCCCACCTGTTGCTCCAATGTAACATTCTTGCCTAATGTCCCCATCTAGACTTTTTCTGTTTTGCCCTTAATTCTAACTATTATACTTTCTAACATCTTATATAATGTAGATGTCAAGGCTTAAAACAGGAAATATATTAGTAACTTCTCCTTGTATCAGTGTCAAGGCTACAGAGGAGAAATTCAGAACATTAGAATATGATTTCATATCCTTGTTTTTGTGAGTCATTTGGGTTGAACTATCTTCTTCAGAATTTGAACTGGACATGCTGACTTTACATTTCATCAGGCCACTTGCAAATTATTTAAACAATTCCCTTTTACAAGCCTTCACTACTGTATGCTTCCTCTCCTGTTAGTTGCCTGACACCTTGGAATCAATTATTTAAAAATAAGAGAGTGCAAGATAAAAATCACAGTTAATTGTAACACATGGGCAATAGCCTATCGCAGCCATAAGGAAACATTAAATAATATTTCAATTGAAAATCACAGATGAAAAATAATAATTGGTTAAAAACATGAGCCACTATATAGATTAAATCACTTTGGAATCAAATTAGGACAATAAAACTCAGACACACAAAAAAACAATCTTTACAAAGCTCCTAGTAATGCTGGCTATATATAGAAATTTTGTACACTGACCTTGGTTGAAGAGAATGTTGGTGTAAAAACATATTTGATTTTCAAAGGGACAGAGGCACAACTAATGAAATTTCTAGACAGAAATGAAGACATAATGTGGGCAAACCTAAAATCGCATGGTGTAGGTGAATTTTTTGGCATCCAGTTCTTGAAGACACAATGTCCTGGCTATGATCAAAGACCTGATTATAAGTCTCATACTATTGCCAAGCCTATGCTGCATAAAAATACTAATGGAAAATGTTAGTTTTGTTTGATTTCTTTTCTATTTCTATATGTGTACTCATGTAATTTCTTAAAATGTGATGATTTCATACAGAATTAAAAAAGCCATCTGAAACACTGTGTTGAATCGTTACCCAAGCCACATTTTAGGAGGTCATGTCATTACAGAAATGACAAAACTGTGTGTCCTACAAAGGTTATATTGGCCAGTATTTATTTCTGTCATGTAAGGGTTTTTAGATACATGTCCCAATTGTCAGAAAGCCTCTGATTTATAAGTGTTAGAAAATTGCTCCTTGTAAAGCCTTCTGATGCATGCCCTGCCCCTTAGTAACTCTTCGAATAAGTGATGTTCCCCTTCACATTAGGCAACAGACTTGGTAAGTGGATTAGCCAAGGCTTCTAGAGGGAATGCAATTATTTCAGCAGTTCTAGAATACGTCATTTATTGTTCTGAGGCTGAACTGGATCTGATGCTTATTTTCATCAGAATGTGAATTCATAACAGATCAAGGGACCCCCTTTAATGTCTGATGTCATGAAAGATCTCTGACATCAATTAAGGAGCTTAGGCCTGGCTCTATGGGCAGAGAAGGATGGAACCTGCCTGTAATTCAAGCAGCTGTGGTTTGATTAGTCACCCCAACACTGGAGGTGCCCAGAAGTGAGGAGGAGGAATGAAGGACATGTCCCACTCACCTCTCCTGGGCGGGGTGAAGACTGAGTGTACATGGAGACATACAACGTGGTACAATTTCTGATGGAGACTGGAGAAATCACTGCTCATGCTTCAGAAGGTGTGGCAGGGCTGCTTTGTGGGAATGCCCCTTGCAGAAGTGAGGGGACATTCTCCACAATTAGTCCATTGCACACTGTTGTACTGCACTTTTCTAACTGTGTGTGGGTGATAGGACCATAAGAAACAAAATCAGGAACTGCACCTGATGGCTGTCTACATGATGGATTCTCCCAGGTGACCCTTCACACTGGTAATGGGAAAGGAATAGGCTGATTACCCGGGGGGCGGGGCGGAGGGGTCTGATGATTCAAAGACAGTGAGGCAAAAACAGCAAAAAAAAAAAAAGCATTAAGAAACTTAGAGCTTTGGCACATCACCCCCTAATGATGGGTTGGAAGATCATTAAAATAAAACTTTAAGGAACATACTGAGTTAAGTAGCTGGTATGATGAGAAAATCTGGGGTATCTCATTAACATACATGATGTTTACCATCGTGGAAGAACCCCAATCAGCCACTGTATTCACAATATTTGAGTTACTGTATGAAAGCCATGGTAGGGGGTTATTAGACTTACTAAGATAAACTCTGGGACAATATACTACTAAAATGCAGGACAGACTGACAGAGGTTATGCCCATAGTGAGGGAGCATATGGAACAGTCTCACAAATCTCAGAGGTGCAAAACAATGAGAATGCTAAACTGAAGGAATTTCATTCATCCTGGTAATAAAGTATTAGTTATTATTCCTCCTGTGGAGGATACATTTCTTGAAACTTAACAAGGAACATATGAAATAACTGAGAAAGTGAGGGGAGTAAATTATAAAGTCTATTCTTGATGGCTTGTTTGAGTATAAGGTATTTCTGTTTGGTTGATACTGGGTCCCAGCCACATTTAAAGAATGGTGGATAGAATTTTGGAAGGTTTTAACCCCTCATTGCCAGTATAACCTGCTTAAGCACATATTTAACTAAGGCAGACAAGAATAATTAGTAATCTATATCACTAAAGAATGTTCTACGTGTGCAGCCTATCTTAGTCACACCTTACTTTAATAAAGAGTATGTCATACAAGGAGGGGGAAAGAAAATAATGCACATTCTGCTACTTAAACACAAAGCTCGGTCCTCGGGAGACTAGGTTCACTAATGCAGGGAGATATGCCTCACTACTAAATTTGTTGTATACACACTCCACAAGTATCTCCTGATCAGGATCTTCGGACTTGTAACTGACCATACCCTCTCAAGTCAAAGTGTGAGAATAAAGAGAAGAACGTCAGTGCTATTAGCATAGCATTCAGCCTCTTAGCACAAAAAATCTGGACAAAGCCAAAAAATAATGGGGGACAAAGCCCCATAAATATTGACAAATTTTAAATATTGCTCTTATAAACTTTAGTGAATTCAATCCTCATTGATTTGACACAAAAATTCAGAAAATCACAAATTTTATGAGGAATAGACCAAAAATATGAGGCAAAAATCTGGACATTCTGTGAAAATCTGGACGGTTGAGAGGTATGACTTGCAGGAATATTTTTGTCTGTTGAACACAGACTTGGAAAAATATATTGGCCTTGCAGGTTACACAACTCTTTGGGTGTGAGCTGGGAGTTGTAACAGAGTACAAAGTTTGCTGTGTAATCACAGGTACATTAACTAATGAGCTACAGCGTGTGCATGGACTGTACCCTATAGAAGCAACATGTGGTGCCATTAATTGTGTGGATGGCATTCACAGTCCCAGTTTTCAGTTTTAATCCATGAAGAGTGGCAGTATGGCAATATACAAATAAGGTCAGTGGAGGTTATTCACGCTGACTATGAAAACGTGCAGGCATTTTGATTAATTAGCACATCCACCTACGGATAACACATAAAGTACCTGAAGACAAGTTTTAAGAGGAGACCGAGTACATGTATAAGGCACCTTACAGTTTGGCATATTACTGTGATTCATAGAGAACTGCATCTATAATATGTGATACAGCAGATGAAGGACACTGTATACAAGAGCTTCCTTTCCATACAGTATTGTACAAAAATACTATCTGCAGTGACAATATGTGCTGTGTATGTACAGTCAACATACGAAATAAGAGAAACACAAAGTAGATGGCTTGGGGAGATGTAGAAAAGTATTATTTCACATAAAAGACGTGTTTCAATTATGAAGTACTGAACTGGAAAGGATGTTTACTTGGTTGAATATTATGTGACATTAATGGGAGATTCCTGAATGTTCTCTGAAATTATTAAGAGTGTGGTATGGGTTAATGAAAGGACAGATGTGCTTCTTTCCTTGGCTGGACTCTACATGTGTATATAATGGGATTTGTATCACATAACTTATTTTCTGACGAAGAGAAAGGGCAACTGAAATAATTTTACAAGGTCAGCATGCATCTATGTGGATTGCAAAGTAGTTAGAAAAGGTGAGACTCTTCTTTTTACAATGAGTCTGCAACTGGTGCGGAAATTTGACTATGAATCGCAAACAGATGAAAGAACAATTCGTTATCTTAAACTGTTTTACACAATTTCTCATTTACATCTTATTATGAGTTAATCTGTTTAGGCTTATTCATGACCATTGTGTGTTAATGTTCATGGCATCTATGAATCTCAGCTAGCTACATTCATCCATGGACAGTGAGGATATCCATAATGCATTCGCACAATGATAATGTGTACCGGCCTGAGTCTTTAGGCCTGAGAGTGTAGACTGAACCAGTTTGTGCTGAGTAGGTTTAGCATAGTAAAGGCTTGCTCAGGAGATAAAACATAGTGAAAAAGGAATAATGTTCTTTTGTTTAGAGCTATCAAGTAAAAGAAGAACTCCTGTGAGGTTTACTGTGATAAAGTAGTTAAAATTTTGAGAAAGTCTTGCCAGATGTTTTGAAAACTGTTGCTGTTGATTTAAAAGTGCTGCTTTTGACTTAAACACTTGACTTAAGGACTGGTCTTACTGATTTAAAAGGCTTTTACTATAGAGAATTGCTCTGCCTCAGGTATAATTTCAGTCTGTGAAAGACTGAAAAAGAGAGAATGTCATTTAGAGAAGCAAAATACTTTTATTGGATTATTTTCTAGATTTAGAAGTTATTTACAAGGTTCTCTGTTCCATGTTGTTTTAAAAACTGTTTTGTTTTACTGTTCTGAAAGACTGAACAGAGGAACTGTTCTGTTTTGACAGTTACTGCTGAAAAGAAGTACTCTTCTTCTGTTTTGAAACAACCTTCTTAAGCCGGGCTGAATAAAAACTAAATTACATTGCTGGAATTATATTCTTCTGTATAAGACGTGTATCGAAATAAACAATACCTTGCCCCACTCAGGAAAAGACAACCATGTTATACGTGCAAAAAAATAAAATTAAAGTGAAATGCAGTAAAGGATGGCAAAAGCCAGTAGCATGTAATACTTTTGCTTAGTATCCATGAAGGAACACAAGGGAGATTTTCCAAATCCAGTCACAAGTGCTGATGCTATGTAAGTTGATCCCAATCCATTCAGAAGACCCTAATAATGGACAAATCAACATATAGTGGTGGGATTTAATATAATGGCCTTAAAGAATTTTTGGGCAGAACAATAATATCACAAAAGGAAGTCTTAAGAAGTCTTTGAAGAAGATCAAAGTTCCTTACGAATGGAAAAGGGCACATGTAACTAAGATTCACAAAGTATTAGTAGGTAAAGACTGGGAATTGTTGACCCCTCACATTTACCTCATCTGAAATAGTGAAATCACAGACAAAGGAAATACTTTTTGAATGTCTGGAATCCAGTCTGTCTAGGTCTGAGGCAGCATGGATTTACAGCAACAACATCACACTAGACAAGATCGTATGTACAAGGCCTAGTTAGGCTTTTTTAAAACATTTTGTGAGTTACCACACAAAAGATTAAACTACAAATTAGGCAGATTTGGTGTGGGTCTTTCAGAGATATTGTATGTAATACAATTACTACAAAATAAAGCACACAGGATAATAGTACATAGGCTTCAGAGAGATGTAAAGATGTTTGCTAGCGTGCAACACTTGGCACTGGGAGAGAATTCTTTTTAGTGTCCATATTAGAGATCTGAACAGAAAAGTTCACTGTTCTTTTTTTTTCCATAATAAATCTTTATTGTTATATTATTTTCAAACACAAGTAAGATCAAAAATAACATATATTCACAAATCAAACATTAACTAATATCATAAATAACCACACTCTATATACAATATTTACAAGAATACTTCCATGTAATACATTTAAATATAAAAAAGCATAAGAGTAAATGCAAGTAATAGACAGTTGATTACTAAATTCTCTCCACACACATAAATAATTATTAATATTTCCAAGTTGAAAATACTATGCTAGTATAATATTAAAAATCTGTTCCCAAATTTTTGGATTATTAACATTTTTATTTTGTGGGTTTAATAGTAATTTATGAGCCAATATATGTTTTGTTGCTAGAACTCTAAAGTTCTGCCATGAAGTTTTAGATGGGTCTAACCAATTTGAAGCTATATAAAGCTTCATTAATAGAAAAATATTAATATATATAATAATTTGTGATTTAGGGATCTCTTTCGGGGAATATGCAGAATCATAAATTTCCATGATAACGTTGTACTTTGGTAACCCACCTTCTGAAGTTGACTCTTAAGGGAATTCCAAAGTTTGAAAATACATTTACAACTCCAGAGCATATGAAGAAGATCAGCTGGTTGATTCTTACAATATGGACAAGTTGGTGAATTTTTGGGATTAAATTTATGCAGGGTATAATATGCATTGTTCCAAATCATCAACTGGGTATATATTAATTTTTGAAGAGAAGTAGATTTGATGGTCAAGTCAATTGCTTTTAACATATTACTTCTATCTGTCAGTAAAATTTTCTCTTCCCAGTAGTTTGATAACAAAATTTTATCATGAAATTGAAATTCTTTAATTAATTGATTTGCTGTCGTGATATATTTAAGATCCTGTTGGAGAGCTTGCCACAACAAAGAGCATCTATTAATAGCCTCTTCTTCTGGTTTAAAACTTTTAAAATAGCTTATAGTGAGTTCTCTAATTTGTCTCAGAATAACCAGATACTTTTTAGGTAAGTTAAGTTCTTGTCTTATTTGGTTGGCCGAACTGTCAAGATGTTTATATATATCAATCAGAGTTAGATTAACTATCAATGGAAACTTGTTGAGATCAATTAGTTGATTATTCAATTTTAAATTAGGATTCTTATGAAAGGGTTGAAAAACCATCATATGTTGAACCAAATCTAATGAATGAAATAAGTTATGTAAAGAAAATATGTTCGTTTTGATGTGTTCAATAATCCCATAGAATTTCAACGTGTCCTTACCTAAAAAAAGTATTGCTTTAGGATTGATATTTAACTTTAGAATATATTTATAATTCAGAACTACCCAAAGTGGTGTCCACTTAGTATTATTTATATCATAATTGGCAATTCTTAAAATTCTATTAGAATTTACAATTAAATAGTACATTTCAAAATTAGGTAATTCCAGTCCTCCTCTATTTTTTGGGGTCATTAATTTATCATAAGATATCCTGGTTTTCTTTGGTTCCCAAATGAATTTTGCCAATTGTTTATGAATCTTTTCGTCTTGAAAGTAATAAATTGGATGACCTAAAAATATACAATAATCGTGGTGATATGTTCATTTTGATAATTGAAACTTTTGCTAACATTGGCAGTCGTAAATTTTTCCATCTCCCAAAATCCGAAATTATTTGTTCCCAGATTGCTTTAATATTATTATTGTAAAAGTCTTTATTATCTGTAGAGAATTCAATACCTAGATATTTAATATTTTCTTTAAATGATACCTGTCCCACTAAGGGCAATAACGAAAAGGGTTTAGGTGTCTTTAAAGGGAAGATATTGGTTTTTTTCAAGTTAATTTTATAATTAGAGACTTTTGAGAACTCATTAACAGCCTTCAATAATTTTTCAGTATCTGATAATGGAGATGCACAATAAATGCTAAGATCGTCAGCAAAAGCTGCCATTAATATTTTAGTTCTATAAATTATTGGGACATTATGATAAACATTTTGTTTAATATATAAAAACAATGGTTCAAGATAGATATTAAATAATAAAGGGGACAAAGGGCAAACTTGGCGTGTTCCATTCTTAATCTGTATTCTTTTATATAAGTTTTTATTAATATACAATGTAGTATAGAGATTACTATATAATATTTGTAACATTTGGACAAACTCATGTGATATATTAAAATACGGTAAAAGATCAAACAAGAAATTTGTATCAACCCTATCAAAGGCTTTCTGGGCATCAATTATAAGGGCATAAATATTTAAATCATTTTGCTTAGCATGCTCTAACATAGTATGTAATGTGAGTGTATTATCACTGGTTTGTCTACCTGCCATAAAACCAGGCTGTTCTTTGGAAATGATATGAATCATGATTCTCTTCAGTCTAGATGCTATAATAGAGGTTAGAATTTTCATGTCTACATTTATTAATGATATTGGTCTATAATTATCCGGATTTTGAGGATCTGAATTGGCTTTATGTATAAAAATAGTTTTTGAGGCGTTAAGATGTGGATCATTAATTTTATTCCTAATTATGTAGTTAAACACAACTGAAAGTATCTTACGAAAATATCTGCAAACTTTTATAAAATTCCACTGTCAAGCCATCAGGACCTGGTGATTTATGTGATTTCATATGCTGAATTACATATACTATTTCTTCTTCAGATATCGGTTTAACCAAGTCATTTTGAATGTCCTTTCCTATTGTTGGAAACTTAATTGAATGTAGAAATTGTTCATAATTCCTGTTAGGGGTCATATCCTTTTGTCCAGCATAAATATTAGTGTATATTTTCTCAAAGATATTAAGAACATCCTCAGTTTTAGAATATATTTTATTATTAAATTGTATTTCTGAAATCTGCACGGTTGGTTTCGTTTGATTAATGATCCTAGCTAACGCTCTTGATGGTGTTTGAACATGATTGGCATACCTCACTAACGTCTTGTATTCTTGAAATGTTAATCTACTATTCTGAAGTAAAAAGAGATCCTTTGACATTTAATCAGTTCCTTCTCTGTTTGCTCACGAAAATCCCTAATCAGTTCTTGATCAAGTAATTTAATTTTTATTTCTAAAGTTTGAATATCTTTGTTTAATATCTTTTTATAATAAGATGCTTTTTGCAAAAGTGTCCCTCTTATTTGAGATTTAACTGTTGCCCATTCAATATCTGGGGCAAATTGTTGTTTCCCTAAACCAATCAATAAGTCTTTCAGGTACTTTGTAATTTCCAGTATTATATCCTCCTTATTCAATAAATTTGGATGAAGAGACCAATTATAACCTCTTTGTCTCAAAGTATCCTTTACCTAGTAAAACTCAACGAAATTTTAGAATGGTCTGATATATAACGGGCATGTACAATAACTGTAGGTTCTAGATTGATCAATACTCTTGATATGAGGAAGAAATCAATTCTGGACCACATTTTGTGACATGGGGAATAAAAGGTAAAATTGCTTGTACTATTATCATTATTCAGATAGTGAAATGGATCATATAATTGAAAGTCTTCTTTAAGATCATTCAGTGCTAATACAGCATGCTTGTTAAATGCTCTTTGTGGACAAGATCTATTCAACTTCGGATTCTGGTAGGTATTCCGATCACCTCCAACAATTACATAATATCTATCAAATTGTGTTAAAATTGAATATAGTGATGCTATGAATAATTGTTGATCATTACAGGGAGCATATATATTTAAAAGTAAAATAGGTTTATCAAATAAGGTAGACGAAAGAATAACATAGCACCACCGTCCATTTTTATCTGTATTAGAATCTAATATATTTTCCTTGTATTGATCTTTAATAATTATGGCTACCCCAGCACTATTTGACTTACCTTCAGATACTACTACTTCTCTAATCCATTTCTTTTTTAACATCACCCCATTGATCATTCATTAAATGCGTTTCTTGGAGTAGGATAAACCACGCCTTAGCCTGCAACAATACATGTAACACCAGTTTCCTCTTCTTCAAGCTCTGGAGCCCTTTAACGTTCCATGAATCTACTTCCCACATTTCAAAGATTCACTGTAAAATGAAAGTTTTGGAGAGAGCATAGAAAAACAAAAACAGTAAATTCAAAACCATACATAATCTGGAAGCAATCCTTATATCCGTCCTCAACCAGTGCATACCCACTCTAACCCCGGACCAGGAGATGTATAGGTCCTGTATAATATAGAATGACAAAGGGTTTAAAAGAAAAAGCAGATATAAAAACACCACAATGTAAAATTTCACACATGTATCACAATTAAGACCTATAAAACTTAACTTCACTACGACAAAGCCTAAACTAAACATTCCCTAACAAACACTGCCATAAACTACATCTCTTTGGTTAATTACTATTTAAAGAAATCAAATTAAAAATGTAACAATACAGTACATGTAAAAAGAATAAAGTAAAAAAAAAATAATGCACTTTTAGTAGTTGGATTAGCTATCTATACATAAACCAGATGCATTAAAAAAGAGAGAAAAAAAAATACATACTAGTATATAACCGTATATTAAAGCAAATAGACAGCAAATTGTTAATATCCTTTGTTATACATTCACCTTATACTAGTTTCATAATAAAGCAAGCTTCTAACTAAATAAAATAATAAAAATAACACAAAGCATTAAAAACTATGCTGACAGGTTAAATAAACATTGCTAAATCCCTGCACCCTCTCTAAATAATATAGCTACAAAATGTTGACTAAAAGTTAATAAATGAAGTTCCTAACAAGTTCCTATGTGCTTAAATTACTATAGAACAGTGTTATTTAATGTTAAATAAACAAGAGAGTGTTTAAAACAGCTGTCTTCGGTTTTCCAAATCAGGAAGTCCTGTGAAATGCTCGCGATGGGGGACCGCTTTTGCAGATGGACTCCCAGAAGTGCCACAATGAAATCTGCACCCTTGACAGCATTTTAAGCACTTCCTGTCTTCCTCCTTGTCAAAAACAGATCTTAGAAGCCATAAAATGTCAGGAAACAAGTGCAGGAGATCAAGATAAGGAAAAGCAAACAGTTTTATTACTCAGGAAAAGGCCTAAAGCTTCACAAATGCAAACAAAAGATTACCCAGTCCTCGAAGCACAGTAAACAATGAATCTAGTCTCATCAAAATGCCAGTCCCAGCAAAAGTTCAATTCAAGTCTCTGATGCAGGTAAAGTCTTGAAAATTTTAAGAAACAGATTTCTTGCCTCATTTTTGGTGGAAACAGAATGTTTAACTCCATCCACTGTAAATATAAGCATATTAGGATATTTCATTTGAAACTTAATTTGTTTGTCAATAAGAAATTTGCAGTAAGGAGACAGAGACTGTCTAGCCTGTCTGATTTGTATAGGTAAATCCTGTGTCAGAGATATTTTATTGTTTTCCACATAATATAGCCTCCACCTTGTTTTGCAGTAATAAGTATTCTATTTACATCTTGATAATTAAGCAGTTTAACATACACAGTTCTAGGAAAATTAGAAGCTTGTACCTCTCTCAAAGCTCTGTGTGCTCTTTCCACGATGATTTGTTTCACACTATCAGAATCATTTAAAAGCACTGCTAATATTTGTAGTATGGATGGAATTAGTTCATTATACTGAATGGATTCAGGAATCCCTCTGACAATGATATTGTTTCTCCTGGATCTTGCTTCTAGGTCTGTAAGCTTACTTTGTATAGCCTGTATATCCACATCATGCAGATTAGTTTTCCAGTAAAACTAATTTGTCCTCAGTATCAGAAATTCGATCCTCCATCTTATCCATTCTTTCCAGCAACTGAGTACATGAAATTCCAAATGATTGTATTTGACAAGTCAGTTCTTTTAAAGCTTCTTGTATAGGCAGAAGTGCAGTTTTGATATCCTCCATGTTTAAAGCTTGATCAGCTTTAGTTTTAGTCCCTAGTTTCTGTTGTTCCTGTGGTTTAGTAATTTTTTGTGGATTAGTAGTCACATCTTTTCTGGTGATTGCAATTCCGATAATTTTGTTTTAGTCGTAGTTATATCCATGGTTTTGTCTTCTTTTGACATCTTATTGGAACACAAATAGTTGCAATATAAAAGTTCCTTTGTGTATTCCTCTCTGCAGAGCTAGCTAATCTGTTGTAATCCAGTGAAATATATTCCTTTTTTCCGTTTTTTCTTCTCAATCCAGGATAAATAAGTGTAGTTAGAATAAGTTTATCGAAGTTTTGATGTTAAAAACTTTATAGTATCCACTCAGGGTTTTGATTTCCTCAGGTTAAATGTAGAGCTGCAGTTCAGCAGTGTTCACAGAACAGCAGCCATCTTTGAATCCCAAAAAAAAAAAAGTTCACTGTTCTGATGAAGACACAGATATATATGATGAGAACTGTTTCTTTTATTTTAAGTAAACTCCCAGTGACTTGTTAGTCATGCCCAACTAAACTCCAGTCCATATTTTTTTATTTATTAACATTTGTTTACCAGGAAAGTCTGACTTGGAACAAAGCCAATTTTCAGTGGAGGCCAGGGAGAAACACCCCAGATGTATGTCTTTGTAATGTGGGAGGAAACTGGAGTACCTGGAGGAAACCCACACGAAAGCAGGGAGGACATGCAAATTCCACACAGGAGGTACCCCAGCCAAGAATCAAACTAGAAAACCTCTTGCTGTGAGATGACAATGCTACCGCTGCACCACTACGCTGTCCATATACTTTGTTCTCCATACCATATCACCCCCATCCCAAATTATGACTTCTGTTGTAGACAAATCACGGGTTCTACTATGAAACACTGACTTTCTGAAAGCTGACACTTCACCAGAATGAAAAAAATGCCCCAAAACCAAACTGGAGTAAAACTCCTTTTTTCTTATTTTTTGCAGGGGGGCAAGCCTCCCACATCTCCAGACTTGTATATTCCCACTCTGATGTCACACCAACTCGAAGAAGGGAGAAATCTCCCTATAAAGGGAATTATTGCTGGTGCACAATTAGAAATTCCTCTGACAATGATTTCCTATGGAGAAAAGCATTTGGCTTTATGCTGTTCATCTTCTTTTTCTGCAACTTACTGATGCTCAAGGAATCTCTCCTTAAGATTGTATAGGGAAGCCCACATCACACCTATACACACTATCCCTGTTAGTGTACTTTTCCAAATCTTGTATCATGTCGGCTAATACCTCCATTCTTTTTTTCATTCATTCCATTTAAAAATATATGAGACAGACACAAGGGGTATTATAAAAAATGAAAAAAATGCTTTAACAACATAGGCAGGGAGCAAGCAAACTAGGTAGACCAAGCCTACCTCTCAATTGTCCAGATTTTTGCAGAATGTCCAGATTTTAGCCTTGTATTTACGTTCTGTTCCTCATAAAATGTGTGTTTTTCTGTCCAGTCATTGAAGATCACTTATTAAATCCATCCATACATTTAAATTTCAGTCTTGACATCCCTTTGAAAATGCATGTAAAGCAAGGTCTAATATTCTAGCAACTTTCCAGGATTATAAGAGCAATTTTTAAAATGTGTCCCTGATTTTGGGCTTTTGTACCCCCATTATTTTTTACTTTGTCCAGATTTAATGCACTTAAGAGTTTGAGATGTATGGGGCCAATTATTCACTATTTGACATCAAAATGTATGTTTCCATCCCAGAAATTCAACTTTGTGATGCGGATAAAAAGGATTCACTTTAGAAGCTTAACATACTGAAATATCGAAATTCAGTATTTCGAGCCCATAAAGTGGAATCCTGAAAAGAGCGAAACCTCAGAACTGCGAAATTCAAAACCTCGAATACCGGAGGTTTTGAATTAGTGCTTCTGGTGTTTTGCTGTGGTTATGGATTCGGGTAAAGGTGTATGTGTTAAGGGTTTTGGGTAGGGGCTGTGGTGTGTGTTAGTGTATTTTGTTGCTGTGATGTGTGTGTGTGTGTGTGTGTGTGTGTGTGTGTGTGTGTGTGTGTGTGTGTGTGTGTGTGTGTGTGTGTGTGTGTGTGTGTGTGTGTGTGTGTGTGTGTGTGTGTGTGGAGAACGTAGCTTGTGCGGTGGTGTTTTGTGTGTGTTTGTATGTAGTGCAACCTCGGAGTTAGAATATTTAAGTAGGGGGGGTGTGGGGGCACAGCCCCCCACATGGAGATTGCAGGGGTGCTTGTCCCCCTGCTTTTATGTAGTAGAGAGCTTGTGTTTGTGTGTGGGGAGGAAGGTGTGTGTGTGTGTGGAGTAGAAGCGCTAATTCAAAATCTCCGGTGTGCGAGATGTTGAATTTCGTGCTTCTGAGTTTTCGTTGTTTTAAGGTTCCGACTTTATAGCCTCGAAATACTGAATTTTGATATTTCAGTATTTCAAGGATATAAAGTGAATCCGGGTAAAAGTTACCTTTTAGTGGTTCTTCACAAAGCCAGACATTCTCTCAAATCAGATTCTTGGGATGGCATCTGTTTCCACATATGTTTCTGCACACCAGTAAATGCAACAAAGAATTCCCTAATTATAAAGTGCAAGAGATGACTTTGCATTAATGAAGCAAGTATGAATCTGCAACTGTTTTCTGCATCTCTTAATCACCATACAGACTGAAACTGGCCTTTGAAGTAGTAAAAATAACATTTCTTCTTAATTTTTTTACTTTCCTTTAGGACGGGAAATAAAGGAAAATCATGCCATCTATAAATGTGGTATAATTCCAAAAAATGCCATTTTCAGTCTTGCTTTCTTTTAAAAATGCAGTCAGCTAGCAAATGTCTTATCTAGCTGTTAAATAGGAACTTCCTCTTTTCTCAATTATTGCTTAAAACAACATTGTCATTTGATCAATCCTCAGCTTTATATTTACATTTTCCCAGAGATGTATTCATTTAAATGCTATTCTGTCTAAACAAACACATACACACACACATACACACACACACACACACACACACACACACACACACACACACACACACACACACACACACACATACACACACACACACACATTAAAACTGTACTTTTTTTCTACATGGTATTCTATTGTTGATATATATTTTCCTTTTCAAGGTTTATTCACCTCCCCTGCTATAAAAGCTAATAAAAGTTATTTTTTTTTAAAGTCTGTATCTGTCAATGTACTAGATAATGACACAATTGAAATGATGTTACCATGACTTACCTTGTGCTGTACAGGTGGATATTGACCAGGACCTGACAGTTATGTAACTGTTGGTTTATAGGTTCACAGGTGTTTACTAGGCTAACAACCACAAGGGCCTTTTCAAACCTAGCCATGCATCCCAAATCTCTGACAAGTTCTGTTACCCTGGATAAGTGTAAGTGGGGGCTTGGGAAGTGAACAATTTACAAGCAGGAGCCTGGGAGACAAACCATTTACAGGTTGCCTGTGTCAATTAGAGACATAGTTGCCAAACCAGGGATAAATTTCCTGTTCCCCATCCAATTGTCCAAGTTACACTTGACTTGGGTTAGGGAGCAACTCAGCTTCACATTAATGGGGAGCTGTTCCAGAGAAGAGGTAGTGTCCAGGATACATACCTGTCTGTCCAGCAGGTCCTATTTATATCACAGGCAAGTCTTAAGTCTAGAACGGGTTATTCTGGTGCAGTTTGTTTTGAGGATATGCAGGTCCATTAGACTGGGGTCTGACAATGACTTGTATGCCGTACATAGATATCCCCTCAACAGCTTGTAGGAGACAGAATACAGAGATAGGGCCTTGAGGCAGTCTGCATAGTACAAGTTACTTATGCCCTGTATTCTTTTATGAGGAACCTCTATTGTGATGATAGCAGAGATAGAAAAGGCATCACACTATTAATTTTTGCTGTATGCAGTATTTCATCTAGCAGTGTTGTAAGACCCAGTTCCCAAAGACTGTTCACCATCCCCTGTGCTGAAGTTTATCAATAGCCACAAAAAGATACAATAACAAGGGGACATGTATCATCCTCATGATTGGACAAAGCCACAGTGATAATATAGTTATCCATGACCTTTTCTTAACTCACCTGCAAACCAGAAGGCTGCCCCTTTCAAAGTAGGCAGTAATATGATTATGATGAGTTTTTTCCTCTATTGCCTATTGAAATTATCTGCATGTTTGAGTCTGTCAATCTCTCCATATTTATATAACTTTATAGATAATAATAAAAATATAAATGTATAGATAATAATAAAAATAACTTCCCAAACCACATAAACTATACGGTTGGAGACAGATGAATTTAAGAGAAGTGCACACATTGTAGTTTAGGTTTTTCCTGAAAAAAGATGTTAGTTTTAAATTCTATTCCCTATGTACAGCACCTTTTCATAAACCTGGTGTTGCCTTGCTTCTATATTTCACCCTTATATAACACTTTGTGATTTTTTGTAATTTTATTAACAACTCTACTAAGTACTTAATCAAATTCTGAAATTTTTTATTCAGGTAATAAACAGTATTGGTTAGACTTAATAAAACAAGTATATTCTCTAAATCTTAGAGAACAATCCTGCAATCAGCTTTCAATATGTCATTTGTGACAGCAGTGGGGTACTTCAAGACAAACACTGAGCTATTCTTACATCATTTAGTTATAGACAAGGAACTAATTTCACAAACTCTATTAAGTCATGATCTGGATAAGAGTAACACATCAAATCACAGCAGAAACATTTAACTTGATACAATGAAATATTCACTCATTTTCAATACTTAATTTATCCCATTCAAGGTTACTGGGGAACTGCTGACCATCCCAGCAAGTGGGAATAATGTGAGATGGAATCACAGATGGAACACTCCAGTTCCCTGGGAGGATATGTATACACACATTCTCACACATTGTGCACATACCTACAGGTGATTTGGATTATCACAAATTCTCCTGCACCAATGTCTTTGTGATGTCAGATGGAGCAAGAGTCCAGAGGGCAGATTCAAGCAACATGTATATTTACATTTAGCTGTCTTGGACCACATTCAAAACTACTCTGCTAGTGGAATACAAAGGCATTTTATAAATACTAATTGCATTAATTAAAATTAATGAATTATTAAAATTAACAGTAAATGATATGCAGAGGAGTATAACTATAAACAGTACCTTAAACTTGCAAAAGCATCTGTAATTTTCTTTGCTGAATGACTACCTCATGAATGTCGTTTTTACCAAGCAATACTAACTCGTATAACTAATATGGCAAGGGAATTCATTCAGACAAACTCATGACAGGACTGTGTTTATGTGGTGTAACAGAGAGAGAGAGAGATAGATAGATAGATAGATAGATAGATAGAGGGCAGTATGCATAGTTTGGGGTTTTGCATTTTCATAGTGGTGATCAGCGAAGAACAGTGCTACAAGGTTATGCAAATCCCAAACTGTCAGGTTGACTATGGAAATCTGGAGGACTTTTTGTGAATATAGTCCCCTATCAGAAATGCTTAACATGATTAAAGCATAAGCAATAGGGGGACAGCTACTACACTGTTAAAGGGGTTTGCACATATTGGCACATGTTGGATTCATAAAAATTAATCTATAATGAACTAATTTGTGTTCAAAGTGTGAAAATCACACTGAAATTATACCAGAAAAGCAGCAAGTTTCATTCATAATGCAGAGATGAGAGGGGAGCTGAACTGGTGCTTCTGCATACTTGGCATACCTCTCAATTGTCCAGATTTTTCACTCATATTTTTGGCCTGTTATTCATAAAATATTGTTTTTCTGGCAAATTATTGGCAAATCATTGAGGGCTGATGTAAAAAAATAATGACAGACATGTGAGTTTCAGACTTCATGTCCTTCAGAAAAGTCATGCTAATGTAAAAACTTTTATTCTATCAACTTTCTAAGTTTGTAAGAGCAATATTTTAAAAAATGCCCCTATTTTTGGGCCTTTGTCCCTCAATTATTTATGGCTTTATCCAGATTTCTTGCTCTAAGAGATTGAGAGATATGATACCTGGATATTTTACTGAAGGGTTCGCTTAGGTAAATGTTTCAATTTTGTCCTTGTGCGTATCTTGACATGTACTGAAGGAGTCACTGGGCAAAATAATTTACTGTGTCATTTTAGTGTTCGTGCAAACTTAATACAAACTAATGAAGGGGTTGCTGGGGAAATAATTAATTTATGTGTCAGGCATTATTTTTTCAGCATTTCAACTGCTCAGTATTGCGGAGATCAATATTTCATAGTAGAACCATTCAAAACTTGTTTCTGTCTAGATCATATGCAAATTTTCTGTGTTCATGGTATTCAAAAAGGACAACAACTACAAACAGTGTATTAAAGTAAACATTGCAGTCGCATTTTGTTTTATTAGACTAATGATATATAAAGTTATGGGGCAGTAAGAAAAATTTAGTTTTGTCCGAAACGTTGCAGTAAGCTCATTTCAGCTATGGGGAACTTTCATAGCACTGTTGAGAAAATGAAATATAAGAAAAGGGCATTCTTAGGGAAAGAATGCTAACGTTTCTTTCTGCAATAACCAGAGAGAGATATTGAGGAAATACAGGAGAATGCTTTAAGTGGAGGCATTTTAATGTAAGAGAACAACCAAAGTAGGTTGAGATAAAGGAGTAGTTATGTGGCCTTGCTCTTGGTGGTAGAGTGATCTTCAGTTTCTGAGGAAACAGAATATAACTACATATCCAGTTTATTAAGGACTAAATTGTAATATATTGTTGTCACCGAATGTGAATATGGGAGAGCCATTATCTGGAATGAGGAAATGTTTGTCAAGGTTACTTAAGAAATATGGAACAGTAGGTCTGCAATGCCATAGGCTGTCTGAAGCTGTCAATTGTCTCTAGAAGAGCTTTAACGTAATATGTAAAGAAACCATTGGACTCAGCCCTAGAATTACATCTTTAAAGGCATGTGTATTTTTATGTAGTAGGTGGAACAGCATGATTATATTCCAGTATCAGGAAAAAAAAAACTTATGAAGTACTTCTCTAGCAAGAGACCCAATCATAACAACACTTAGGAAGGTGTACAACAATTGTTACACACACCCCTAAGCAATGTTATGATCAGGGGTCATGCCAGGTACTCTCTTTGCCTCTCAACCATCAGTCAAAAATGTCTGAAATACCATTTCATTCTTCTTATTGTTCAGAAAATGCATAGTGATGCAAACTCTTTTGTTTCATTAACTTTTTATAAGAAGTAGAACAATATTTAAAAACTGTCTGTGATTTTTTTCCTTTGTTTCTACCCCCATTCTTAAGAATGTTAGCTGATAGGTCTGCTGCTGCCTATATGAAAGCCCTCACAAAGTGCTTTACTGGCTTTCAAACCTGGAAAAACACTTTGCACTTTTTTCCTATAACTGGTATTGCAGAGAGTAGCTAAAACTCCATGGACTACAAACAATTATGATCAGGTCATGACCTTTCTTATGTCTTCTACACATGGATGCCAAAATTCATTTTTTGAGTTTCACTCTCGAGGTGAATTTCTTGGTATCCACATCTACACATAATATGCCGGTTATGGTCGGCGACCCAATCATAATCCTCTCTACCTGGGTTGCTAGAAGAATTGGGTGCCATTAAATTGAGTTCTGAACATTGTAGGCTGTCATGAAGCAGTATTCAGGTTGATTTCCAATAATAACAAAATTTGCTGTCATCACAGTCAGAACTTCAAAATTCTGTATATTTTGTTTCATTATTATATATAACTGTACTGTTTCATGAGGTCTATTTAAGTGAATTCAATTCCCACTTAGATTAGGGCACTGAGGTAGAAGATTAGAGAGGATAACTGAGATTAGGGTTGGAGCAGGCAACATGCAGGCATTGGTTTAAATGCTTCAGAGGTATAAATGATAAAAGATAAACCACAGGAACTCTTCATACTGAAACAATGGAGAACATTAAAAAACAGTACCAAAAATGGAACTCTGATCTCAAAAATGAAGGTTGGGAATTTTATTTTTTTTATCATAAAGTTTACAATGATTTCAAAGGATTTTCAGACGCACAACAATCTTACTGATGATTGTATTACTTGTTTGAGATCATGTGATTTTTAGTACCATATTGAAAATGTAAGTTTGATATTCTTTTGTTTTTCTGATGATGCCTCAACAAACATTGAATAGATGAAGATACTAAAAACAAGTAGTGTAGTCAGAAGTCCGTTTAGTGTTTTTTATCGTATTTTTTGCTTGAGTTGTATAAAAATATGGTACTCAAGTATAACTACATGCACAAATGGGGCTGTAAATGTTGAGTAGTAATTTAAGGATGTGGAAGGAAAGCTGTTGTTCAACTACACAGTCTCAGTGAATATATTTGTTTTATGAGATAAAGTGCTAAATCTGTGCTAAATCTCATGCTAATGTACTGAATGTATAAGGGTTCCATCACTTTATCAGCCTCCACAGTTTGTGCTGTGCCTTAACAAATGGGGAGATAACCATGATAAGAAAGATGCTGAAGGATATATTATTGTTAGTTTAAGGAGCAGAATGCAATAGACGGCATGTAGGAGGTGTTTATCCCTTATGTGGTGTTTGTTGTGTGACCATGAAATTCGTATATTAAAGTAAGGAATGTTTGTTGGGGGAGAGAATCCCACACAGTATGTAAAAATGCCTTTGTGCATGTTTTGCATGGTTTATTAGTGGTTTTGCTTTGGGCGGCCGCGGTGGTGCAGCAGTTAGCATTGCCACCTCACAGCAAGAGGTTCTCTGGTTTGATTCTTGACTGGGGTGCCTTCTGTGCGGAGTCTGCATGTCCTCCCTGTGGTCGTGTGGGTTTCCTCCAGGTGCTCCGGTTTCCTCCCACATCCCAGAGACATGCTGTAGGTGGATTGGACACTCTAAATTGGCCCTAGGTGTGAGTGCGTGCATGTGTGTGCCTTTTGTGGAAGGTTGGGTGTCGGGCTGGCAACACGATACTGTAAAACTCCACTGCCAATCATGAGTGGACAGGTAATCCGCTGTGGCAACCCCTAACCGGGAAAAGCCAGAAGAAGATTAGTGGTCTTGCTTTATCACTGAATGTTTCATACTTGTCATATTTTCTATATTTGTCAGTTTCATTTCATATTCTGAAGTATAGAAGGTCTCATGTATGCTGTTATATTCATGAAATTCATGTTTGTTTGAACTTAAATGACAGGAGAAATAATATCTGTGTATTATAGTAGGGTATGTTGCAGTGCCTTAAAGCATGACTTAAGCTTTGGAGAAATTTATCACAACTTGTCTGGGAGACACATGCCTGTAGTGTTTATATCTTGACTTTCCCTTTTGCTAATGATACAGGGACAGCAGTAAGCCCTGAATATCTCTGTAGCATTAGCACAAAGTATAACACTGTGTCTGGGATGCTTTGATCAGCAGTGAATTAATAAATATGGAAAATGGGACCTGGAACTGAATCTGGGGGGACCACTAATTAAAGGAATATTGCTGTATGAAAATAAAAGCTGAATTTTGTACAAATGAACCAGAATAATTACAAACCACTTTACAATGCTTCTGGCTGGGTTAGATGTCCCAGGTTCTTTAGCTGATGTTGAAGTGACAGTAATACAAATGCCTTAGAAAGTACAATGAAAAGAGATCCATTCACAGGAATTTAACTTATAAACTGTTTAGAAATGGCTTGTGACATGTTTATACTGATTCATTTCTTATACTTATGCCAAGTAATTGTTATTTTTATGATGTCTTTTGAAAAAACTCCTTAATTTTCACTTACTTCAAGATTCAAGATTATATACTACAGGCAATGATACATTTAGTGAAGTAAGAGCTTCAGCATATAATAACACACCATATTATTTCACTCACTATACATGCCATATTATGTCTTGCAGCTCGCATGTTCATAACCATTCAGTGAAATGTACCCTTCAATTCCTTTTCCCAAAGAAGAATGGATCATGTTCCATTATTTAGTTCTACTTCAAAATGGTAAGCACAGAATATGTACTGCAAGTAAGAATGGATCAGTGGGAAATGCATAAAATGCAGATATGAATATATAGGTATGTATTTTCTTATCACAGAAAATATTCTGCTGTGACCATGTTAACCAATACGTTGCATGTTAAGAGGAGACCGAGCAGGGAAGAAAAGAATGAGACCAGTGAGAAGCAGCACATGGCTGGAAACGGAGGCGAACTGCACGACAGCAGGAAGATAAACAAACTGAGGCGAACTGCACGACAGCAGGAAGATAAACAAATGGAGGCGAACTGCATGGCAGCAGGAAGATAAACAAACTGAGGTGAACTGTACAACAGCAGGAAGATAAACAAACTGAGGTGAACTGCACAACAGCAGAAAGATAAACTGTGGCGAACTGCACTACAGCAGGAAGATAAACAAACTGAAGTGAACTGCACGACAGCAGGAAGATAAACAAACTGAGGTGAACTGCACGACAGCAAGAAGATAAACAAACTGAGGCTAACTGCACGACAGCAAGAAGATAAACAAACGGAGGCGAACTGCACGACAGCAGGAAGATAAACAAACTGAGGCGAACTGCACAACAGCAGGAAGATAAACAAACTGAGGTGAACTGCACAACAGCAGGAAGATAAACAAACTGAGGTGAACTGCACGACAGCAGGAAGATAAACAAACTGAGGCTAACTGCATGACAGCAGGAAGATAAACAAACTGAGGCTAACTGCACGACAGCAGGAAGATAAACAAACTGAGGCGAACTGCACGACAGCAGGAAGATAAACAAACTGAGGCAAACTGCATGACAGCAGGAAGATAAACAAACTGAGGTGAATTGCATGACAACAGGAAAATAAACAAACTGAGGTGAACTGCACGACAGCAGGAAGATAAACAAACTGAGGCTAACTGCACGACAGCAGGAAGATAAACAAACTGAGGCTAACTGCACGACAGCAGGAAGATAAACAAACTGAGGCGAACTGCACGACAGCAGGAAGATAAAAAAACTGAGGCTAACTGCACGACAGCAGGAAGATAAACTGAGGTTAACTGCACGACAGCAGGACGATAAACAAACTGAGGCTAACTGCACAACAGCAGGAAGATAAACAGGGACAGGGAAGGGAAGCAAAAGACAGCAGCAAAAGTAGGGTTAAAACTGACTCAAAAATACCTTTTTCTTTCAGCAAAGATCTATATGTGTGTGCTGTCTTACATAGGAATAGAGCATGTACCAGAAAATAAACTCTAGGATAAAAGAACCTGCAAGTATCTGAGACCAGACCCCTATAGAGATGGTAAAGTTCAGACTGGGATCTTAAAGTCCATGTGACAGTGGAAATAGAAGTTTCAGGCAAAGAAGAAGCAGGAAGGCAACTAGTATAGAGCTCCCTAAAGAGAAAAGTTACCCATATCAGCCATCCCTTTCTAACCATTGAAAACATCAACATATCACTGACATCAAAGGCAGGCAGGCTGACCAGACTACAGTGTGTGTGTGTGTGTGTGTGTGTGTGTGTGTGTGTGTGTGTGTGTGTGTGTGTGTGTGTGTGTGTGTGTGTGTGTGTGTGTGTATGGGTGCGTGTGTCTATGAAAGTGTGGATATATGTGGGAGAGTGAATGTGGGAGATGTCTGTGCCAATGCAATGTATGGGCCACCAGTGGTAATTACCACCAAAAAGTACCTTTTAGTACTAGCAGTAATTAAGTGTGATTGGGAGACATGCAAATTAGCTGATAATGAGGTCTTCCTCATTCAGAAAAATGCTGTTTCTGAATCACATTTTACTCAATGATATTAGGGATTCTGTTTGAATCCTATGGATGGTTCTTACTGATCTGTATTTGTTTATTTTGCTAAAAAGCTTGTTCCCTTTGAGCTCAAGGAATAACAATGTATTTGACATATCACATGATAACTTTCTGTTTTGTCTTAAATTATTCTGAATTTCTTCACTAGATTCAATATCGTATCACTTTTGGTGAGGAGTATGGCCAGCACTGCAATGGAGATGCAGCACCTTGGAGAAGCTCTACAGGACATTTTTAATTCTGACTGGAACATTTTTACAAAGCCACTTAAAATTAGTTTTATTATGTGTCTGAAGATGAGTTATACCATTTCCTGACTGAAAGTTGTAGATTTATAGTGGAAATATTTTATAACAATATTTCCTGTGAGATACATGAAATAATTTAACTAGTCTAATTATGAAAATGAGTTCTACTAAGACACAACAAGGAGATTTTGTGGTGAGAAAGATGCTCAACAACTATTTGGATTGCTATATGATTGTACACTGAAGATGAAACCTTTTTGAAAGAAAAGAGAATACAGCAAAATTTTATGAAACAAACTGAAATGCTAACTAATGTGGCCTCTCAACTCAACTTGATTTGCAAATAAAAGAGACTGAGAATACTCTAAATGATATGGATGAAAGAATTAATGGGGGCATAATTACACAGAATTGTATTAAAGCAGAACACATGGCTAACAGAAAAAAATAGAAGACTTGGATATTAGGGAAAGAAGGAACAATATTAATTTTTGTTGTGTTAGAATATCTTCAGGTAAATTATATGATGACTTTTTTTAACTACATGGATACCTCAAACACTGAAATTAGCATAACGTTTATTCTGTAACACTGAGAGAGCATAACGAGAATGACAACACTGATCCAAAGTTGGAAAGATATTATCTTGTTTAGATAAAGAACTGGTCTTACAATCACCTTTTACCAATACCCCTATCAAGTCTGGGTCAAATCTGTTCATTTTGACAATGGTTAGCCTACTGAACATCTTTATTTTAATAGTGAAAAATGTTATGATAATACTTAAACATTGTTTTCTTTTGAAAATGACAGTTGGACTTCTATGCATTCATAATTGGCTCATGAGAATAGTGATCAAACTAAATTATCAAAGTGAATGAATTCAAAATACGTCTGACTGACATTTTTTGTTCTTTAGATAATAGTCAAGTAAAAGTTAGTAGAACTTTTAAGTTTATCTTTCTTCACTAAAAAGGGACATCATTTACTTCACCTGCTTTTCACACTTACTAGGGTGAGCACTTTGAATTAAATGGTCTGTGAAGAAGACAGCTCTTATATTGCTAGTCCATGCTCTTGGACGTGTGATCGAGTAATGATAATAGTGAAGGAAATGTATCTATTTCTTAAGGTAATTAAGAATCTTAAGGTCTTTTCAGACTTGGCTGTTGGTGAAGCACCCACCAAGAGGAGAAAACGCTGAGAGAAGAAAGGAGCCAATTTTGAGATTTTAAGTATTTTTCTTCAGATTATTTGTTAAGATTTCTGCATTGCTGCCTACTTTTTGGCGTTTTCCAGCTTGCTAAATTTGATAGCTATATTAGGAACTGTATTTAGAACACATCTAGAGCCTGTTTACTGCATTTCCTGTGTTGCACTTATTTTAAAATCGTTTTTTTCTTAAAACTTGCATTTTACCTGTCTCTGACCTAGCACTCAAGTGTGGGGTCATTTATTGCACTGTTCTAACTTGTTGCTACTTGTGTATCTCTGCTATCTTTAAACAAAACCAAAAAAAAAAAAATCTTGCTTTTTTTCCCACGTTCTGAAATTTTAAAAAAAGTTCAGTTACAGATTTGCTGTTCTAAACTGTTTGTAAGTTTCTTGGAGGCCATTGCTTGCTTGGGCTAAAGGGAAGTCTCTGTGTTCATCAGTGGCAGTGGTAAACACTGAACAGCCTGCCTGCCCCTGTGGGAGTGGTTACTGCCTAGAAACTGTAGTTTTATTGGCCATCTTGGGTCAATTCCAAACTCCTTGATCCACTTCTCTTAAAACCCTCTTTTGCGCGTTTTTTTGCGCATAGCGCAACATCGGGCAACACTGCTTAATCAGGTTTAAACTTTTCCCGGCTCCACAAAGTCTGCTCTTCGCTTTTTTCCTTAGAACTGTTCCAAATCTCAAAGTAAGCACTCTGTTTTCCTTCTAAAACCCAGCAGTAGCTAGGATAAGTGTCTTATAAGTAAGCACTAATAAACTAAAGCACTGCACCCTCTTATACTCCCTTTACGTACTTGGCTCCCTATTGGTCCTTTTTGATCAAGTCAAAAAGTAATTCCTTATACTATTCTGGCATGTCCAAAAGTCACTTTCAGGTTTACTCTCCAGTCCAGCTGGTGAATATGGGAATCTTGAGGCAATGTTACAACTGCCTTATGTACACAGACCACCCTCTCCTCTTCCCAACAAGCTCAAATATATGTGAGAGATGCAACTATATAGCCAAATTGGAGGCTGAGCTCTCTCAACATAGAACTGGCAAGGTCAGTCTAGAGGAGAAGGTAATCACACACACCATAAATCCAGTCTCACATAGACCAATCGCAACAGCAAACCAAACACATAAACACACAAAAACATACTCAGAGGCTCTAAATAAAAATCTGCCCAAGCAACAAAGACCTCCAAAGCAGACATCCAAGCAACTGCTACCCCACAACAATACCCACGTATCACATAGTTCACAAAGTCAGTGTGCCACACAGTCACAGCCCTTAAGGCTAAACAACACACCTAATACACTTGTAATAGGTGACTCTGTTGTCAGACACACTGACGACCCTCTCACCAGGCTGAACAAGGAGAAGGTCACTGTAAGCTGCCTGTCAGGTGCCAGGATCCGCTACATAACACAAGCACTCGGGTCACTCCAAAGCAAGTACAAATATGACTCCGTCATTGTCCATGCTGGTGTGAATGACCTGAGACATAACTCCCTGGATTACATGAAAAGAGACATAGAGGAACTCTCTGATCATGTGGCCCAGGCCAGTATGACCCTGACCTTGACTAGCATCCTACCCTCACCAAGAATGATAGCACAGTATAAAGACAAAATGATCAATTTCAACAATTGGCTAAAGTATTGGTGTCACTCAAAGGGGATCCAGTGTCTGTCAGCCTGGGATGACATGCTTGACAAGCCACGTTGCTTCACTAGGGACGGCTTGCACCTGTCACCCCTGGGTTTTTGAATATTGGCCAAGGCTCTTGCCATCCCCATAGTGTCTTTTTTAGGCAAGGCTCAAAAGACAAATCCACCTCCTTAGACAACACAAGGAAAAAGAAACTAAGGGTAATGCTGCTCAACGCCAGAAGTCTAAACCTCAAGATGCACGCACTCGAGGCTCTCCTCAGTATGGAGAATATCGATATCTGTGCAGTAACAGAAACCTGGTTCAAGGCTCCCGAGAGCACCCCAGCACTACCAGGCTATACCTCTTACCATGCTTTTCGGCCCCAAAACTCGGACCGAACCACAAGAGGAGGGGGAGTATCCATACTCATCAAAGATACCCATATCTCCAGGCTAGTGGCACTGCCGAAGCATCTGAGACCATCCATGTGCAACTAACAGTGGGCAAAACTGCCTTCCAGTTTGTAGCCTGCTACAGACCACCCTCCCAAACTCAGGAACCCCACTCGGCTTTCCTGAAGACACTGGAGAATATGAAGGTCTCTCCAAACACCATTATATTGGGTGACTTTAACTACCCAAACATAGACTGGGAGCACTACTCAAGCCCCAACACCCTAGCCCAATGGTTCCTAGAATTTATAAACTCAAATGCTATGGAACAACTGGTCACCACTCCCACAAGAGGGGAAAACATATTGGACCTGATCATCACCAACATGGGGACTCTATGTTCCATACCAGAGGTATACCCCTCATTGGTAAGATCTGACCATAAATTAATCACTATGGACATCCATAGCCTGCCCCCAACCCCAGCAAAGGAAACCACGGTCAAAAACTTCTCAAACGCAAACTTCCCACTTCTCAAAACTGAGGTGGAATCCTTCAAAGCCCCAGGGCCAGTGGAAAATACGGCCCAAACTGCAGAATCCTTTACAAACACATTCTATGGATACCTACAGGAATGCATGGATCGTGCTATCCCAAATAAAACCAAGACACACTCCTCCAAAGGCAGGAGACCTGTCTGGTGGACCCCAGCCATAAATAAGCTGTACAACAGAAGGAGGAAGCTACTACATGATAGAGCAAAATCCCTGAAAGGGAAGGCAACTCTGATCACTACTAGCAAGAAACTACGATCCCTCATAAAATCATCTAAGGCTAGCTTCGAAAGAAAAATTGCACAAGATGCTAAAGATAATCACAAGGCTTTCTTTAGTTATGTCAGAAACCTGGGTGGAAACTCCCAGATATGCTCTTAGTTAGTGCAAAATGACTAAAAATACACTGAACCCACAGACATTGCCAACATCCTGGCAGACAGGTTCAGTGCAAACTCCCCCCCCTCCCAAATGAGCAAATGACTATCCCAACAGAGTGTAGCCTCCCTGACATCACAGATGCACAGGTGAGAGCTGCCCTCTCCAAAGAAAAAAACACAGCATCAATGGGACCAGACGGTGTCCCGGGCTGCATTTTACATGATCTCCAAGAAGAACTGAACCCTCACTTAAAATCACTGTTCAGTCTCAGCCTTACAACAGGATATGTACCCAAAGAATGGCATACTGCAACAGTGGTCCCACTCCATAAAGGTGGTGCCACAACGGACCCCGGAAACTATCGACCTATAAGCCTAACTAGCCTGGTCTGCAAAGCTATGGAGTGTATCATCATGGAACTCATAACCAAAGACATTGGGAACCTCCAAACACTGGATTCTACCCAATTTGGCTTTGTTAAGGGTAGATTTTGCCTCTTGAACCTGGTCAATTTCTTTGAAACAGTCACCAAGGCCATAGACGAAGGGAAGGTAGTCCACACAGCCTACCTTGACCTTGCAAAAGCCTTCGACACAATACCCCACTCGGGCATCATAAATAAGCTCACCAGCTTAAATGTCAACCCCTATGTCACAAGATGGGTTGCAAACTGGCTTAGGGATAGAAGGAACCCACATGGTCAGAATTGCAGGTGCCATGTCAGACTCTAAACCAGTTACAAGTGGCGTCCCACAAGGCTCGGTCCTGGGACCTCTCTTGTTTGGTATATATTTCTCTGATGTACAGGCTAACACAGGAGGACTATGGCTGACAAAGTTTGCAGATGACTGCAAACTGGGGGCCATAATCAACTCACCGGCTGACACAAGCATCCTCCAAAAAGGTCTCACAGAGACAGATAACTGGTGCCAGAGCCATGGCCTAAAGCTAAATGCCAAAAAGTGCATAGTCATCCCCTTTGGAAAAAACAAAGTGCCCACAAATTACCACATAGGTGGTAATCCATTAAGTACGGAAGAAGTAATTAGGAATATGGGGACCCAAGTAGATTGCAATATCTCCTTTGACAATCACATTGTCAAAGTGGTTAGAAAGACATTCTATATAGCCCACCTTATCACAAAGGGGTTCACATCTAGATCAAGAGAGGTCATTATGCCCCTCTACTCATCACTCATCAGGCCCATAATTGAATACAATGCCCCATTTGGGATGTACCTTACCCGACACCTGGTACAACTAGAAAGACCCCAAAAGTACCTCACCAAGAGGATCAAGGGACTCAAACAGATGCCCTATGCAGTTAGGCTAAAGAAACTCCAGCTCTACTCAGTTGCTTACTGCCTACTCAGAGGTGATCTGTGCCTGACGTATAAAGCCATGTCCAACCCAGAATTAATGGACATGCTCCACCTCAAAAATCCAAATCCATGAGAACTACATGCTCCAGTGACTTAAACCTCAGCACAGAAATAAATAAAACATGCTGGAGGGACAGATTCATATCCCAGAGGCTCCCCTCACTCTGGAACATAATCCCAATCCATGTCAGACAGAGCCCCTCAATGACCCTCTTCAAGAAGAATCTTGACGTTTGGATGGGAGATTGTAAATTTACCCCTGGGATCTCTTCTGTGTCACTGCTAGACAGAGGCACGGTAAACTACCTTAAATGGGCTATCTTCTGTGACCTACTATACAGAGGCACAATCAACTAATCTAAGAAGGGTGGCGAAAGCCAAACACACTCTGGCTAGGTTTGTAAATGCCCTAGGGCAGATAGCCTAGTATCAACCTATGAACCTATAATTACAGATACATTTTTTTTTATAATTTAACTGGTGCTTAAGAGGTTGTTATTTTAAAAAAACATGGTATAACAAATAATTCCAGAGAGTGGAAATCCAGACGAATATTGTGCTTCCAGTAAATATATACACATATATATATATATATATATATATAGAGAGAGAGAGAGAGAGAGAACAGGGAAAAAAGATAAGAAAAAGCTGGAATTTTATGTAAAAATCATGATAGTAGTATATTATAGCACATACACCTCATGGCTGTTCATGATTTTGTAGAACTCCCCAGTTTTCCTACACATATTTGATGTATTTATCATAGAAGCTTTGTTTTTGCTCTTTTCAGTCTGTTGGTGAGTTTAGTCACTATCACAGACATTTGAGATTTACTTTTCCATATCCTTTAAAGGACAGATACTTAAACAGGACCTATTACTTTTGTGAAGTTCTTTAGGTCAGAAATAATAGTATATGTGATTACATAATAGATTACCAAGTTTTAAATGTGATAATTGCTGTCAGGTCCCAAATGGAATGTATTTTAGATCTTAGTACTAAATAAGTAAATTAAAAGATTTGTATAAGTGCATATCCAAAATTATTAGTATTTTAATTATAACATGTTCAAAGGTACAGCAGATTACATTAAAGTACTTTAAACATAAATAAATGCTGTTTAGTTGCACTGCAATATGTAATAAGAATAAGTATGTGATTCACAGTTACTGTCTGAATATGTTAAGAAATAGGTTTACTTAATGCTTTCTTAATTCAAAGCATAAAATGGGATTACTGGAGGGGCTTATAATGTGGATTTGAAAAGACAGGAGGATGAAGATTAGTCATTGTATGATGTGATGTGTAATGGGAGATACATGATGACACTATTATGCAGGAGTGGGATGGACAGAGGGAAATGTGTGCACGCTGCTTTTCCTGTTATACAATATCATTTCTGACTTGAGGAGCACAAAGTCAGCTTTATATGTACATGATCAGTTTATATATATATATATAGTGAGGAGTTTATATCATTTGGACCCATGTTTGTGATAAAAGTATATTATCTCTCCTCATAGGAAGACCCAGTGCTCCCATAGCATTGAGTTTTATGAATTCCAGGAATCTTTGGGCTAGGGTGTAGGGGCTAATAGGTGGGCCCAGTCTATGTTGGGGTAGTTGAAGTCACCCAATATGATGGTGTTTTGTGTGCATTTTATATCTCCAGTGTTTTCAGGAATGCTTGATGGGATTCCTGGGATTGGGAGGAGTTCTATAATGTGGTTCGGCCTGGAACTTGAGATATGAGGTATAGCCTGGAGTGCTCTCAGAAGCCTTAAACCAGGTTTCGGTTACTGCACAGACATCAAGTTCTCCATACTGAGAAGTGCTTGAGTGCCTGCATCTTGAGATTTAGACTTTTGATTTGTCCTTTGAGCATTGCCTAAAAAAGGCACTATGGGGTGGCAAGAGCCTTGGCCAGTATCCGGAAGCCCAGTGGTGACAGGTGCAAGCCATCCCTTGCAAAGCAACGTGGCTTGTCCAGCATATCATCCCAGGCTGACAGACATTGGATCCCCCTAGAATGACACCAGTGATTAAGCCAATTGTTAAAACTGATCATTTTGTCTTTGTACTGAGGCATCATTCTTGGTGAAGGCAGGATGCTGCTCAGGGTCAGGGTCATACCAGTCTGGGCTACATAATCGGAGAGCTCCTCAATGTCTCTTTTCATGTAGTCCAGGGAGGCGTCTCAGGTCATTCACACCCGCATGGACAATGACTGAATCATACTTGTACTTGCTTTGGAGTGACCTGAGTGCGTGTGTAATGTGGCGGATCCTAGCCCCTGATAGGCAGCTCACCGCTACTCTCCTTATTCAGCCTGGTAAGTGGAACATTGGTGTGTCTGACTATAGAGTCACCTATTACTAATGTCTCTGGCATAGTATTTTGCCTTAGGGCTGTGATTGTGACACACCTGTTGCTTGAGGTATGTGTTGTAGGTGTTGCGTTTTGTGGGGTGTATTTCTGGGTGTCTGCTTTGGAGGCCTCTGTTGTTTTGGTAAGTTTTTATAAGAGCCTCCGAGTATGTCTTTGTGTTTTTATGTGTTTGGTTTGCATTAGTGGTGGTTTTATGTGTGACTGGTTTTGCTTTGGGTGTGGGTACCATCTCCTCCTGACTGGTCTTGCCAGTCCTGAGTTGAGAGAGTTCAGCCTCCAGTCTGGCTATATAGTTGCATCTCTCACAAGTATATGTGTTAGTAGGAAGGATTACAATTGTAACATTGTCTTAAGATTCCCAGATTAACCAGCTGAACAAGAGAGGATGCTAGTGGTCCTAGAATATTATAAGGAGTGTTGTGCCTTGGTATTCACAGGGGTAGTGGATGCCTGTGGTGCTTACTTTAGGGTAAGAGTGCTTGTTTTATTATGAGTGCTTGCTAAGGATAGAAGTTCCGAAAACAAGTGCTAATATATACAGCTAATATATACAGTAATGGGAGATACATGATGACACTATTATGCAGGAGTGGGATGGACAGAGGGAAATGTGTGCACGCTGCTTTTCCTGTTATACAATACCTTTATTTGATAGAAGTACAAGTTTATATATATATTTGTTTTTATTTTAAGGGCATTCTTCTTAATTGCCCTTTGTGGCCAATCATACAAATATGACAGGTGTGTGCGATCTGTTTTCATCTTCTGTGTCTGTGCAACCTGTTGTTTACATCTTCATCTTTTGCTCGCATGGAATTTGAATGCCAGAAGGCATTTGAAATGCAAACCACGAACAGAAAAGTGAGAGGTGTGTGTGTGTGTGTGTGTGTGTGTGTGTGTGTGTGTGTGTGTGTGTGTGTGTGTGTGTGTGTGTGTGTGTGTGTGTGTGTGTGTGTGTGTGTGTGTGTGTGTGTGTGTGTAAGAAGTAGGTAGGTAGCATGCCTCTCAACTATCCAGATTTTGCAGTATGTCCAGATTTTTGCTCCATATTTTTGCTCTGTTCCTCATAAAAAGGACTGACGTACAATGCTCAAACCAGAGATTGTTTAAATTGGTTCCTTATAAATAATGTTTTTTTTTATTTCTACCTTAATGGTTCCCAAAATAATTCTCCTATTTTCACCAGTCCCCAAGTGTAAAAAGTTTGAAAACCACTAGTTTAAGATACAGCACTAGGTAAGAATGTAAATAAAAATCATGCTGTGCTACTATAAACTATGATGGTCATGTGAATCTTTGACTAAAAAGACTGATAGAAAAATTGTGAAACACTAAACTTAGAATGAAGAAAATACACTACTGGAAAATAAATATTTAATTTCCCCTTCATTCCTGACCCTCTCCTACTTTGTTTTTTTCTTAATCTTTCTTTTAACCTCTATGCAGCCCAATTTAACACTATATAAAACGCTGTCCGGTTCTATTCTCAGCTAGAGCGTCTAATGCATGGAGACACTCGTGAATGGGCGTACCTTCATTGAAGGTTGTGCATCAGGGCTGGTAACTCTTCTCATAAAAATAAACTACCGATCATTAGTGGACCGGAGTTCCGCTGTGGCGACCCCTAACCGGGAAAAGCCAAAAGACACAAAACAAATTAAGTTGCGCTCTTGTCTATATATTTTGGATGTTTTATCATATCGATTTGTAAATTAGTTTGTTTAAAAGTGATATTCTAAGGATTAATATAGTTACTAATATTACAGTTATATATTAGCTTGCTGACAATCATATTAAAGAGGTAAGGTGAATGAATTAGTACAGAACTCATTAAATAATAAATAGTTCAGATAAAAGTATTTAGATTATAGTTATTTCTCCTAGTCTATCAGTAATAATTAGTAGTTTAATGTAGCAGGACAGTTACAAAAGTTAGTTTGATTTTAACAATAAGCTAAGGTGTTAATTAACCCCATGGTAGTCTGAGGAGCTATGTATAGATATGTTACGTTCTCTTTGATATATTCTGTTTGTTTTCTTATAAAACAAATGTGTTGAGAGTTTATAAAAATGAAAATGATAAGGCATTGCATACAAAGTACAAGAGTGATATTGTTTTAAATAAACAATATGCTGAGAATTCTAAGTATATTATCTGTTATGTCAGTGGAGTGAATGATGGCCAGAAGAGATTGTCTAAAGCAAATACTTAAAGACTAACAAAACTGATATTGCTTTTATTCATGAATATATATATATATATATATATATATATATATATATATATATATATATATATATTACTTATGAAGAAAAGGATATATTCAATATAAATCAAAAAGAAATGATAGCTTATTAAGACTAAAAGTAAAAGAGAAGAGGTACATTATTATTATTATGGGAAAAGGCATAATAATGCCTAAAATAAAGATAATTTATGGTGATAAAGAGCAGACATTTTCATGATAGTTTTTGAATACTAAAACCTACTAATTACTATGGCAAATATTTACTGAATAACAGGCTTTGGTACTAAATATGCAAAGAAATATCTTGAAATATTACTAAATAGTATAAAGGGAAGCCCAATATTAGGAGGACATGTTAACTGTGTATTAAAAAGAGAAGCTGGAAATGATATTAAAACTCCAAGTGCCATTCCTACATGAAAGTGCTTGAACAGAGCATTTTATACCTGGATAAATTAGTTAAAATGAACACAAATGGGCATAACTATACATGACAAAAATACAAATATAATATAAAAGTAGATTAAACCATGTCTGTGGAATGCAAATCAATAAAAGATTACTGGGAACAAATACAAATATTTTTTTCACAAACTATGTGCCCACAGGTATTAATAGTGATCAACACCCTCTCATTTAATCTACACAGGGATTCATTAAAAAGCATGTACATATATGTAGCAATAAAGCCTACACTTCAGGCCATCTTTGTGCAAAGTGCAGCACTGCTCATCGAATATGCAAGATGCCAAGCAACCCTGCATGTCAAGCAGCACCTGTTCCTGGCTAGAACACCTGCTAGTGACCACACTGTGGGGCAGATGGGATCGTGCACACACTATAAACACTAAGTTGTAAATATATGTATGCTCAGTAAGTGAGTACATGCAGATGGCACAATACAAAGACATCTTGGAATAAATAATCAGAGGCAGGGACAGCTTAACAAGACATGGGTAGTTATATATAAATAGGTTACTGTACAAACACTCCTGTTCATAATTAGTGAGAACTATAGAAATAAGCAGGGGCAGTCAATTACAGATTTATATGACTTTAAAACTGAAGGGTTGAGAGAAGGAAATGAGGCAGACGCAGGTAGAGTGTAACAAAATAAGGCAAGTTCGTAAATAATAGGGAAAGTAAGATAACAGTTGACAAGGAAGGCAAATAGAGAAGGGGACATTGCATACACTACAGGTAGTGCACAGTTAGGGAACTTCACTGCCATTGTCATGTATATTGAAAAGTAAATTTACATAGGAATGAATTGATGTTTGAACATAAATATGGGTTAAAAACTTTAACCTGTTCCTTGCCTTACATGTATTAAGGGAAAAGTGAAGCTGCAATGGCATGTTGCACACATGTAAAAATGGAGGCATATTAAGAAGATTCATGCACACCTGTAAAAACATTTTAATAATGGTAATCATTGTGGAAACAATTATTTGTGGCAGCAGCCTGCATGTTATGAATGGTAGAAAGTGTGACTGTTCATGTCTTTCATGTATTTATGTAGGAAAATACAAATAGACCTGCCGCATAAAACTGTCACTTTGAACAGCATATCAAAAGAAGAGTGTGCTGCAATCCATAGTTACAGATGTCTAACTATAACAGATGGGAGTTGTGAAATAAGGGACATGGCCATGTGACATATATTAACATGCAAGTTAACACATGTGGAGTAACTCCCTTGGCATCTGGGTTGTGTATATAGAAATGTCAGTATGTGCCTATGCATATGCTCTAGGTGTGTGTGATAGGAAGACCACACATGGATAGTTAGTCCATAGAAGACTTAAGTCAAACAACTTATATGCTAGCAGTATTGTATAATGACATCAGCTATATGGGAACTGTTTCAATTACTGACGTATAATGCATTTTTAGCTGTGCAATCATCATATTATGTGTTCTTCCTTTTGCAGCTGCCACACAATACACATTGAAATACAGTCTGTCAAAGCACCCCTCTGAACAGCATAGCATTATGCTGTAAATCACATTTTGCCCTGAAGTGACCCTTGTAGAACACATTAGTAATATCTGCATGTCAGTACGCAAACATTAAAATCAAGTAGTAAGTGACCTGTTGAAAAACTTTACATTTCAAATACAGCAGCTGTACATTGGCCTGTAACAATGTTGTTATCCTCCATGCATTGGTCACTACCTCCACTGAGTGGATGTTGGCAGAGCCAAACTGACGGATGCTAATTTTATTAAGGTTTGACAAATAAATGACAATAATTATGTCATAACATTGATCACTTAAGGCACTTTCTGCTAAATGATGTGCCCCTAAAATATCATTATAGTGGGCAAGCTCATAAGGAATTACAGCAATGACTGCAATAACACACTTACCCACCACAGAACCATAAGAAAGTACCATAACCCAGGTCCAATCATACTTTATGACCACTTTGCAACGTGGCACACATCAAGAACTAACAATCAAGCCATTCTTGTCTTTAACTACTATATTGTGAACAAGATAATAAAAGGCACACATAAATATTTCCATTAAGTCATATAGCAAATATCAGTCCTTTTGGAGAAGCAAATCCTGCCTGTAAGCATTCTCTGACATATTTAGTAGTTATACCTTGATACATTCACACACCTGACTGAGATCCTAACTCATAGAGCTGTATATCAACCACTGACAACATAAAAATAATCATATCTGATATGTCATGAAACGCAGACTCGGACAAATTACATTAGTAGTGTGTTATAACGGTTATGGCTCCCTAAAATGTAGTCTGAGGCCTAAAAAATCTTTAGCCCTGTTAGTGTTCACACATCTGTGAGTGAGCCATATCACTATTGTTTAGGTAAGTCACTCTTGCCTGTTACTATTGTCTGACAGACATACATTCCCAGATTCAAACTCTACCTATCAAGCTCCACACTTAGAGAGCTGTTTATTACCTTTTTGTCCCACTAGAGACTTGAATGTATGAGTGTTAGAAGGCAAATAATTTAAGGTCTAAACTAAGTAATGTTTTGAATGGTCATGTAGCCCCAAAACTTTCCTTTGAGGGATCAAAAGGCTTTAACCAAGTTACTGTTCACACAGCTGTAAGTTATCCATATAACTTTCTGTTGGGTAAGTCACTTTTGTCTGTCAATACTGTTTTTCACATATACATTACTAGATTTAAACACCTGCCTATCTAAGTTCAGATGCTATAATGTGCCACAAGAGAAGTCTTACTGTAAGGGATACAGAACATAGTTATATTTATATTTATACATGTATTTATATATTTTTTACATCTTTATATTACAAATTGTGGATATATCGTTTATGATATATAAGTTTTTATATTATATATTATATATTGACTATGTTTTATTTGAAGCATGGGAGAGTGTATTTTTATTTTTAATTTATAAACTAATAGTGTCGATTTTTAGGCAACCATGACACATGCATTTGAAAGTGTTGGATTTTTTGGTATCATTTTATTTGATTGGAGTAAGTTTGATTAATTAATTGTTTAATGGTCTTAACGTTTTTGTGATGTCATTATTCATCAGTATTTAAAGTTTCAGTGTTTGTTAGTTTAAATGTCTGAAGAAGTGCATGTATCTTTTGTGCATGAAAGCGCTAACATAATAAATGTTCGTGGATTTGGTATTTGTGATTTGTGGTTTTCTACTTTCCTTTGTGGTTTTTCAAGTTGCTTTGGTCGTAGTTTTTCATACAGAACATCTGTTTGAATGAGATTTATTTATTTATGTATTTATTTATTTATTTATTTACATTTGTTGACAGTGAAAATCCGATTGGACATAGGTCCTTTTTCAGTGAAGGCCCGGGGAGAAAAGATCCACAATATGATGAATTAATCAATATGCTGAACAGCCTATGTTTGACCTAAAAGGGATGGAAAGATTTTAGGTTAATATTGGATAAGGCAGTGTTTCATATTACTACCTTTGCTAGATTTGAAAAGCTCCTTATCTAAGTCCATATCTAGATAATTATGTATTACCTCATACACCACAGGTGAAGTCTTAATACAAGTGTGATGCAGAACATATTTGAAGACATGACATCATTATTGTCTTGCAAGACATATGTGTGGCTTAATGGTGAGTGTAAGAATACAACACATTCTCTAGCTATGTAAATATCTTGTCTGATTGGTGGTGTACATACTATATGTGCTGGATAATCTAGTCTTCCCTGTGACTGTAGCACACTCACAATATTTAGAGAATGACAGTTTCGAACAACTGCCCACCTAAGTCCACAAGCTAGATACCATTATATCATTCTCTGACACCAGAGAATAAGTCTGAGTACAAACATGAGATAGTTGAAAGGATTGCATTATCATTTTTTGTAAAGCATAAGTTTGAGCTAAAAGGGACTGAAACTGGTAGAAAATCCATTTCCTAGTATTAATCTATAGAAAAGATCTGTGGGTGAAACCACTCTTACCTAAAATCACACAAGCAATGATGCGAGTCTGCCTATCTTGGTACACAGGGTGTAGTACATTGTATTAACTGCCAGAGCCACAGAAGAAATCTGATGACAGGTGTGATGTAGAGCATATTGGAATGGATGATCTCATCAGTTTGCTGCAGAGCAGATGTTTGGCCTAAAAGAGAATGAAATTGATGGATGATTCCTCTCCTGGTATAAATGTTTCTCTGAATGGAACTGACCACATCAGATCTATGGTTGAAGCCAGTCCTACCTAGCACTAGAGTCTCTCTCTCACACACACACACACACACACACACACACACACACACACACACACACACACACACACACACACACACACTTTCATACTAGTCAGTCACTGCTGTATTCAAACACCTACCTATCTAAGTACACAACATAGAGTACATTGTATCAAATGAGAGTGGTGCAGTCTGACTACAAGTGTGAGATAGAACATACATGTACATTACATGTTTGCGTGAAAAGGAATGTGTCTTCTCAAACAGACAAAACAGCAATGCGTCAATCACAAGTCAATACATATTGCTCAGATAACTGATATAATTTCATTCACAGAAATTGTGGTTGTGTGAATGATATGCAGTTGTTTCACATTATGGTGTATTTACCATGTAAATGATGCATGATAATCACAGTTGTCAAACACTAGAGTGACAATCAACCATTCCTGTCTTCTCAGCTTTGGTTCATTGTATGCAAATCATGATTAGTTAGTATGTTATTGTCAACATTTCCAAATGTTTACACATTGTGCAATATAAATACAAAACATACATGCCAAACATATGAAAGTACACTGCATCATATTACTCGACAAGTACATATCTGAAGGACCTACATCATTGTACATACTTTTTACAATTGTAATGTTTTGGAGTGCAAACATAATTCACAATATATAATAGTTAGAGAGCATCACATTGAACTCATCCTCTGTTGACTACAAGTCTTTAAAACATATACAAGTGACACAAGCTACTGACTTTACCTTCCTTTTGTTAAAATCACTTACTGAAGTACATTGCTGACAAGATCATTTCAGCGAATGATGGCAAAGCAATAGATCATGCATAATCATTTCTGACTTTTTGAACTTACAACAGAAATTATTAGTGATCTATGATGCTCCATGCCAAGCTTCACACAAGTGAAGAGTAGATACATATAGACAGTTCTGATTCTGAACCATTTCAGAAGAGATGTGTTTCATGTTAACATTTTCTGTGCTCTCATTTAAACATGATAGTTATCACTGCAGTATGAAAATCATTATGTGGATAGTAAAGGGGCATATTTATACCGCCTCCATATATGCTGACTGTCCACATGTTTAAGGCATGTTGTAGTGTTTCTTATGCATTTTTTGTTTCTATAACATCACTGAGTACTAAAGTCACTATATGAAAACATACATCTACATGTTAGACTTGATAGCCTTCAGAAAATGTATGTTAATACTAAATATTCCATCCTAGCACCTTCTAAGTATACAGGAACATTTTTAACCTGTGCCTAGTGTTTTATAATTTCCCCCCCATTGATTCTTGCTTTTCCCAGATGTCATGTAATTATAGCTGGAAAGGTATGAGCTGGGTTGGGATAATTGTAAACCATATAAAGTACCGAGCAGGGTACTGCTCGTGGAATAAGATATGTATCCTTAATTTAACAAGGCAAAATTTTATGAGAAATGATAATGTTCATAGCTTAGCAGCTGATACTGGATTCAGTCACCTGCCAATCTGTTTCAACAGTCTATAGATATGATCATTAATTGATCACACCACAAAGTAAAGCAAAGGTCAGGTGGTAAATACATACATATTTGAAGGGACACTGAAAACAGTATGACACAGTGCACCATACTTCATAACAGTGCTAACAAATGAACCATCCCATATGGTGTGCATTCAGTCCTACTGCATGTTCAGTGTATGATAACAACTGTCTCCCCCTTGTCCTATCAGTCTATCTTTCCATAGCACAGTGAGGCTATTTAAGGACAGTAGTATGATTGGCAGCAGACTAATGCATCCAAACACAAAAACTCACAAGTTTCTACATAAGACATGAACTGTGACTTCACATCATTTAGCATTTTGGGTGCCAGACATCACACAATTGTTGAGGACAAAAATTGATGAGACAGAAGGAGAAGAAAGAGAGGAGAGAGAGATGGGGGGCAGAAAGAAAAAAATATTTTTGTTTATTGGACATGTCTGTCCATCATTGTGGTATGCTAATCTTTGGTTTGTCATCCTAATGTTTCAAATAGGGAGTGAGCAGAGATAGTAGACAAACAGTTAAGACATAAGCAGGATATTGGTGGGTTAATAACAAATAGCTAACACTTCCACACATATAATATTAGTATGAAACAGTGCAAAGTGTTTGGCACACGTCTGTATTAGAACCCTTGACACTATGCAAAAGCAGTCTACAGACGAGCATTTTCTGAGTACACCACACAGAACTCATACATCACATGGTAAAAATTGCACCTCTGAAGGGGCAGTGACAAAATATTGAAGTAGAGGAGAATTTAGGCATCTTCAATCCCAGTAATGAGAATTGTAACATCCCATATGATGTACATCACATCTTGCAGCCTATTATCTAAGGGTAACTGTCTTCTCACAGCGCTATCAGTCTTTCTTTCTTTAGCACAGCAGGGCTAAGCACAGTTGCACTACAATTACTGTACTGATGCGGTTCAGGTTAAAATCCTGAATTTTTTTGCCATAGTATGTGAAACATGTTTTATCATTATTCACCACTGGCATATGATGCCATGCATTGTGCAAATGCTTTGGACCAAAACTGATGACTTGTTTTAAAGAGCCATCTCTGGCCATGTGTGTTGTGCATGATTCTATTTTTGATCAGAATAAATGTGTGAAAAAGGGTTAATAGGACAGTTGTTAAAATGGGGACAAGCAGAGTGTAAGACACACAAGGAAAGAATAAAGGAAGGTGCAGGATGGTGGTGGGAAAGTCCCATAGCTATCCACTTCTTCACAAGCTAACTGTGTATTTGTACAAATAATTTGAGGAAATTAAATACCCACCACATCAGAGGTGAATAACAACAACTTAATAATGTTGTGTGACTGACTGGACCAAATCAGGTGTGTCAGACACTCACACAGACAAGTGGTGCCCTATACATGGGACATGTTTTTCTTGTGAGACAGGTGTTCATTTTTATTTTTATTGGAGAAAGAGGAATGACGGGGAAGGTAGTTTCTGGCCATGCTCTTTGGTATGGTGGATGGTAATCATACATAGACAGTGGTATTCATTTGCAATCATGTAGGCTTTGCGTGAAGCCTACACAGCTGAACACAATAGCACAGTGAGCAGTAGACTCATTGACTATGCATGCTTCTCATCACACAATTCCAAGCACCACTTAGTGGCCAGCAAAAGTGTTGGCAGCTATAAAACAGTGCTGGAAGCACACAATATAAACAAAAATACTTGTCTGTGGCAAACGTAGTATGTGAGCTTGCACAGATAGCTTATATGAGGTAAAAGCGAGTAACTTTTAAGCATGTATATGCAGAGGACTTGAAACTAGGATAATTTACACCAAATACAATTTGAACAGTGCAAGGATAGTTATGAGGGAAAGGTAAATGGAAAAAAAAACTCTCATTTAATGCATTCAAATGTGATAATGCCAGAAAGAAACATTTCTCAATAGAAAAATGTCCATATTCACAGTAATAATAAATAATCCTGTTTGTAACTGTTTACCTATGTATGTTACTTAAAAACGGACATGCTAATAATTGATGTGAGGAGGATACGATGCAATATTGTAAGAAAGGGGAGTAAATGTGATCTTAATATTGATAACAAGCCAAGTTGATAAAATAGTTAGCATAGCTACATTATGGGCCAATCATATACAGTGCAGTTATTGAATATGACATGTATTTACAGGGAAAGACTATATGTGATAACTAACTGCATTGCGGTATCCATTATTGAACAACCATAGATGGAGAGTTATATTACACTGACACAACTTAGATAAGGATGAGATTTACATACATGTGCATCATAAACAGTAATAAAATAGCAATCCAAATACACAAGTGATAAATGGCATCAAAGATCTGATGACAGTGCAGTACTTCAAGGTCTCTGTTTGTAAATGGAGTGCATCTAACACAGGATTATACTGGGAATGCTCACAAGACATTACAGCGAACACTATCACAATGGCATATAAACAATACAAACACATACATTATTTGCATTAATAATAAATAAAAAATTCAGAATAATAACTTCATACAGTGTTGTTTGCATAATATCATTGCATTCATAGAAGTAGTTGTAAGCCCCCCAACTACAAACACGTGTATGAATCACATGCACCACAGTGGAAGTCTTAACAAAGTTGTAAGACTCCACCTATGTGAAGTCAATACATAATATGATTGTGTTGCAATTTGTATGAGATAAAAGGGCTGGAGGAGGTTTCTCTTACTGTAATTGTACATCTTATAACATTTGTTGATGTCATTCATGCATAACAGCATTAGGACATGCAGTGCTTACAGTCAGCCTATGTGGGTTTTGAACACCTGAATATGTGACAACAGAAGCTACACAATATTGGAAAGAACGAATGCATCATGTTTCCACTGCTGGTACAGGTATGAGATATGTACATATTTTTTAAGCAGTGGCATCATTTCATTGTTGCAAGAGAGAGAGATGCAGGCCTGTTATTTCTTTAAAATAATGTTACTATATCTGTGTTTCTCACACAACATTGCTTGCTGGTGTGTATATCCAGATACACAAGATGTGTAATACAGTTGTCATTGTGACAGGAGAATGTTAGTCAGGCACAATGTGTGGAAAATCACAGATTCAAACACATGCCACACTAAGGCACAAGCATACGGAACATAATCTCATGTTCTCATACCACAGGAAAAACCTTATTAGTTCTCATGGGAAAGACAAATGTCATCTCATGGCATCATCTTTATCAAAGAAAGCATTTCTGTGTGAAAAAGGAGCATTAATCATTGTAATAGGAATCCTGATCCATGCATGTACACAGCAGATAACTGTCTGACAACATTGTCACCTACTTGCACTTTCACAGACATAGTGACACAAGTGAGTCTAAGGACTAATGTCTGGATTTGAACAGACTACCCAAGACTGCAAGGTTCAGGACACTTCCTGAATCACACACACCACACAAGATGTTCTTTTACAGTTGTGACAGTGCGTATTTGAATGGATAATATCACCATTCTTTCATACGTTGATGTCCATCTAAAAATGTATGAAGGTTGTTGAAGTGCACAGTAACACTACATACCTTTTCTATAAAGTACAACAGACAAATGCCCACAGACAGTAGTCCATCACTGCTGGATTCAAACCTCTTCCCTCTGTACGTATACAGTCTAGAGAGCACAGTACCAGCAGCCAGTGCCACAGGGTAACTCATATAACCATGCTGATGGGGTTCATTGCTGACAGCATGATGTAAGCATTGTGTTTTCAAAACTGTCTATTCCGTGGGGGTAATACAAATCTATAAATAATCCTATGTCAGGGAAAATATGCAACCTAAATGGAATTTTGCATAAGGGATGTCATCACGGACACAATTGTACACGACAGTACACACACTGACATTATTTACCCACTGTTGAATTCAAATTCCCTGCCTATCTATTTGCAAAATCTGTGCAACACAGAATTACCTGCAAGTCCCACTGGAGAACTATGAATTTTAAGGGCACAGTGTGCAATTCTGATATGTTGACCTTATCAGTGGGATGGAGAGAAGATGTTTGCAGTAAAAGTGGGATAAGGAGATGGGGGACATCCTTTCCCATATTAAAATCTGCTGAGTGGAAGCTGATACATAACTGACATTGAAGCCACACACACACACACACACACACACACACACACACACACGCACGCACGCACGCACGCACGCACGCACACACACACACACACACACACACCAGTTCCCCACTGTGAGATTTGAACCTCCTACCTAACTAGCTATATAATAAAGAAAACACACTATAAACTGCAAGTGCAGCAGTCTGACACTTACGAGAAGACAGTGCACTTTTGTCAGAATGACCTCATCACTGTTTTGCAGAGAAGATGTTTATTATAAAACCTGGATAATGGAATAGTGGAATTCTCAACCAAGTTAAATATTTCCACTGACTGGAAGTTGATACAGCATGTCTGTTCAGGAAGCTATATGTATCTGATATTGTAGCCACACACAGAAATTCCCCACAGTGATAATTACACTTCCTACCTATCTAGGTACACAATCTAGAGAGCAAAGTATTGATTGCAAGTGCCACAGGAGAGGTCCAACTCTTAATGGAAGAGAGAGTACACTTCGGACATGAAGACCTCATCAGTGTGTTGCAGAGAGGATGTTTGTATTAAAAGTGGGATAAAGTGCAGAGGAACTGTGTACAAAGTTAAATGTATTCCTCAATGGAAGTGGACACAGTACATGTGACACTGAAACATTACTTACCTGTTATTATAGTCTCAGACACACATACACACACACACACACACACACACACACACACACACACACACACACATAAGTTCCTCATTGTGAGAATTGAATGTCCTTTAGTTGCAAGTACCACAGGAAAAGTCTGAATTTAATGATATGTAAAAGCACATTTGTAATTAGTAAAACTTCACAGTTAGGAACAACCGGTGCTGTGCATCACATGTTTTGGGACAAATGCATTTGTGTGGACAGGCCAACGTAACAGGACTATGATTGCCCCATGTAATGACATACTTCTCGACTAAGCTTTATATACTGTCCTTCACGCAGATAGCATTACACTGTGGGTCATGTACCTGTTTCACACCTATGGAAACAGTTGTGAATCAAAGAGGTCTATTGGATGATACAGAAGTAGTGGAAAGAGGTGAACAGATGGTGACAGGAATATACATACCAACACATTAGTTCACGTTTCTTTTCTGCATATATTTGTGGTGTGTTTCTGCTTGCTTTATCAGGATAATTATTCATGTAAGATCTGTACAAGAGATGCTTCACAATAGGGACCAGGCACATTACTATAGCAACAAGGTAATGATGTGTAAAGGAAAGGTGTGGCCAAGATGTACACCACAGAAGTCATACAAAACATTCAAAAACAGTTTGGCACACATCTGGATTTCAGCCTTGTGGGTATTGCAAGACAAATCTACAGCCATGAGTACTATCTAAGCATACCACATAGGAGCTCCTACTTCACAAAGTTCACATGTGACAACAGTTTGCGGAAAAGGAGAACATATGTATTACTCTTAATTACCCTCAGGGCAACTGTATGATGTATATTCATCTCTTCACCTTATTCAAAAGTAGATTAACCTAATTAACTATAGCTAAGCACAGCAGTGTGAAGGGCACCACAGTAACATGGCTGAAGGCGAAAACTCACAAGATTTTGCCATAAGTTGTGTACTTCCATTTAGCCTCAGTTGCAGTTGTTGCTCAGCACCACAGACTGGGCAAGTACAAAAGAAGAAGACTGACACAGAAGAGAGAGGATACAAAGACAGCGAGAGGGAGGCAGGGACCTAGCTTATGACAGAAGCAGGATTAGTTTGGTTCATAACACAATGTAGGCAACATCTACACATAAAATAGCATACTGAAAACAGTCAGTAACACTTAGCTAGTGCCTGGATTAGAAGCCTTGAAAGAATGCAAAAGTCTGTGGATTTGAGCATTATCTCATCACACAACAAAGGAAGTCTTACTTCCCATACTTTAAAAAACACAACTGACTGACAGTAAAAAACGCTCACTCAGATCTGAAAACCAAAATCTCCTACAAACCCTCACGTCCTCCTGGCTAACTGCTATTATCCTGCTCCATAGCTAAACAGTGGAACTCTCCCCCCACTTCACAATATAACTAACCATAATAATTTCAAATCTCAGTTGTTCTCCCATCTATCTTCCAAATGGATATGCCCATGTCACGCTCCAACTTAATCTTTCCCCTCTAAACCCTATCTCATTGTCTTTTTCCATCCTATACAACACTTATTATCATTCTCAATATTTCCACCAAGACATCCCTGGACAATTCTCCCACTGCACCAAGGATGACCTATTCTATAATATGAAACTAATTTCTGTAAAAAGGATGACCTATTCTATAATATGAAACTAATTTCTGTAAAAAAAAATAAAATAAAAACTACTGATTTGTATACTTGTATGCTTAATGTACAATATTCTCTTTATATAGCTTTTATAAAATTTCTCATATATGTATCTTACTCATACTGTTGAATATACTACTGCTTTGTGTACTTGTATGTTTAATATACAATGCCTACTGTCTATATCTAACTTGCTGTATTCTTGTTCCTATATACTTCATCACATATGTCTGTTTTATGTGGAGAGCTATTCATGGGGCACAGTTTTTTTTTTTTTTTTTGGAGGGAGATGAATGTTGTGGGATGTAATTAGGAATGACAAGGTCAGCTAAGTAGGGTAGGTTAGGAAGCATGTGTAGACATACAGGACATACAAGACAGAGAGGAACTGTGATTATACATAATGTTAGGGGACACTATGATTGGGAGATAGGTAGGGGACCTCAGAGGCACAGCCATGTCCAGCTTGAGAACAGTGAAAATCTAGTCCTCACCTTATAAGTGTCATCACTGTCTCTTGCGTCAGTTGCCTGTGACAGTGACAGATGTGGCATCTATTGTTTTAGCAATACAATACAAGACCTTTTCAACCCTGCTGATTCAGGCACTGATGTCCCTCTCAATTATGCCATCTACCAGTCCTTTCAGCTCCTGTCAGCTGATGACATCACCACCTTCACTACTACTGCTCCTGGTGGGTACCACTGCACCAGCAGCCAAGTCAAAACTACCTGATGCAGATTGAGCAGGTAGGGCAGGAGTTGTGGATTAATGCTGATAGGTTTTTACTCAGATGTGATGGGTGCCTACGCTGCCTGTGTTGGTGCCACTACAACCACCTGTGGAGGTATGGTGGGCCAAACCTCACTTGTCAGTCTACCTTCCTGTATTATAGTCAGTTTGTTTTCAGCAGCAAAGTTTAAAAAAAGAAGAGATAAAAGGAGGTGGGAAACAAAAATGAGAAAATAAGATCAATGGCATGTTGCACTACTTAATTATTTCAATACATAAACCAATATGAGAAATGCATAACTACACCTTTGCCACATTCAGATATGATGGAAAGGCATGGATGTGTCCTAAAATCTATCTATTACAATGGTATGATATGAGTAATATAATCATGTATTTTACTGTGCCATGTTAGATATCTGCTTTATAAAGTAATAACTGCATTTGCAAATATTGAATTGTTAGTGCCATTCAGTATTAAAGTTAAAATATCTTATAAATATTAGCTTGTAAAAAAATTGAATATCTGTTTGTGTGTATTGAACCTATACACAATTAATCTGATGCATTCAATGTATGATGCAATAACCAAGAGTTATTGCAACAGGCATGTGAGCTTGATATTAAAGTTAAGGTATGGCTGCTCAAGATCATATACAGTGATGGAGTAAGACACATCTGTGCCTTGCAATCAGGACCAACGTATGCTTACCCCATGCCTCTCTGAGGTGAGTTCATCTCTCCTGATGCACCTAATGGGTTCCTGCAATATCTGCTGCAACTGTACAGTATAAAAAGAATATATATACTTGCACAACTGAGGGATGTTTGCAGTCCTAAATGTATCCTCCCATTGGTTAATGAGGTCCCTCTTGTGCTTCTTCATGTTACTGTAGTAGTGATGACATTGCTCCCCATTGAGTGAGATGTCAGTTGCTTTGGAAACAATCTTGGCCAAGCTATTCCAAGCCTATATTTCTCCTGCAGTAGCCTCCAGCTATAGTGCTTCATGAGGAGTACCACAAAAATATTGGACTCCTCAACATCAAACCTTTGTTCTCTAAATTGCACGCCATCTCTACCTTTGACAGCCATGTCTGCAATACTCAAGACATACATATGGGTCAGAATTGCCACCCAGTTCAGGTCACATGTATAACAACTTGTGAGCAAAGATGCACAGCCTTGCCAACTGCATTTGCACATTTGGAAGTACAGCAATGGCTTGTCAGACACATAGACAAAGAGTAAATCTAGAAGCACAGAAGGTATTAAAGATGACATTGAGTGGCCATGTGTGATGCTGAAAATTCTGATGCATGTTCCAGTGTTAAACCCTGACATGCTTTAGGATGTTAGTTATAACCATGGTTTGTTTAAGGAAAAACATTATGACTTGTGACATATTGGCATGTTGTGAGTTAGACACTGGCAACATTGAGTAGTACCACCTGCAAATCAAACCGAGGGAAATAAAGGATAAAAATGTTAAATTCTGCTGATTAACTGTGAATGCCATAGCAGAACGTATTTATTATCATTCTAATTACAGGTATAGTAATTTACAACTGATTATACACACTCTTAAGAGATGCCTGCATGTCTATGACTTTACTTAGTCATGGAACTGCATTTGTATTTGAAAGGCATTGATTGTGTTTGTAAATACTTCTCAGATGCATGTAATGGCATGACCTGAGTAAGACATGGTGTGTTAGGGTAACATACGTACTCTACAACAAATACTGTCATAAACACATACTTATGTGATAACCTCAATAAATACAATAAAAATATCATGCACATCATAGTTATGCATGTGCATTCTACATTAGATATCAGTGTCATGTTTTACATAATTTACACACATTATACTAGGCTTCTATAGCAAAAAATAATGACACATTTCTTGCATAATACAGTGTTATGAAAGTCATATGCATGTACTGTGACATTTCTGAGAAAAATGTGGTGACAAATGGCATTCTGACCTCTGTAAAAAGTACCTGTCAACTGAATTCGAACCCTGCATCAGCTGTCTTTGGTCTTTATGATCACTGCACTTATGCCTAGTGCAACAGGGAAAAAGTTACCTAATAGGTTGAATTTATACACTGAGTACTATCCAGAGTGCTGATAGCCACACACAAGCACCAGGTTTGTTTGCACTACAGAAGGCATTTGTTTTCTTAGACAGTCAATCATGTTTTTGCACTGCCTAGTAGAGCACATATGCAAAAGGCATTAGAAACAAATAAATAATGATGGAGAAAAAAGTTTACAGTAAAAATAATTCAGTCAGTGTATGTATTTAGCAATGAAAAGAGCAAGAGGTATACTCAAATAACACATTCATCTTTCTCATATCTCCTTGCAACATAACTGTAATTTGTGGCACTCATTATCAGGCTTGTACTTAATGAAAAATTATATGAAAGTGGACAGACAACAGTTCACATGCTGAAAATAGTTAAGATTTCCACAACACAGTGATCTAAAATTGTGTGCAACTATGCATTCAGACCCACCTCTGTAAAATTATCAATTAACCAGATTCAAATCTTGTATCACCTGTCTTATTTCTCTCAATCAACTTCAGTTATACTTTTTGCCACAGGAATAGTTATCTGAGAGGTAAAATTTATTCACTAAGTACTATCCACCATGTTGACATTTGTTTACTGCTGTTAGGCATTGCACTACAGAAGGCAGCCTAAATTACATTTCTCACTTTTACCCTTAAACAGCAAATCATGTTTGTGAAATGCAAAAGGCCTTAGAAAAAATACAGAGAAAAAAGCTAATAGGAAAATGAATTCAATCAATGTGTTTACCTAACAATGCACAGAGCAAGAAGTATATTTAAGTGACAATTTATTCTTCTCATATCTTCTTACAACATCAGAAATGTAATGCATGGTAGACATTATCAGACTTGTAGTTAATGCAAAATAATTTGAAAATTGACAGACAGCAGCTCACATGTTAGAAATACTGAGAATAGCTGATTTTTAAAGAACACAATATCACAAAATGTGAGTAAATACATGTTCAGACCTTTCCTCCTGTAAAATTATCAGTTAACTATATTCAAACCCTGCATCATCAACTGCCCTTTTTCTCTAAGTTCACTGCACTTATATTTTGTGACACAGAGCAAGTTACCTGACAGGTTCATTTTCTTTACTGAGTACTATACAGAATGTTGTTGCCTGAGTACCACTGCCAGGCTTGGTTGCATGACAGAAGGCATCCTAAATTAAAATTTTCACTTGTTTCCTTAGGAAGTGGAGTGCAGTTCAATGCTATGGACCACTGCCAGTCCAGACTGAGCAATGCCAAATGGCATGCAAATGATGAAGAGAGAGAAAAAATACAATAAAGGTACCAAAATAGGTGAACATTATAAAACAAGTAATTAAATCTTAAATGTATACTTCTGATATTTCCTCAAGTTTATTATGTTTTAATATGAACATATTCTCATTAAATATCATTATGTTCTTCAACACCATCTGTGTATTAGAACCCCAGAATACCCGGGCATTCACAAGACATAGTACAGATTATTATCAGTATGTGCCACACAAAGTATACTGTGAAGAAAACAAGGAGGTTAATTTCTTATAAGTTCCTTATCCCTGACACACCGTGATTGATACTGCAGTCAGACTAATCATTCACACTTGCAAGCACTTAGCTGGTAACACTTTTCCTACTCATTCATGCAGAGGTAGGCTATGTGCATGCAATTGTGTAGATCCTAACACCATGTTTACATTCCCAGCACTTAGTGCAGATTGTAGAATTTATGAATGCTAATGAGTTTATACCTCAGTTGCATATTCACAGTGCTGGGTGGGTTGAATTTGAACTATATGCAAGTAATCAGATTGCTAATGAACTTGTATCGTAGTAGGGGAGACTGTTTAGATCCAGAGAACTTGATACTGCTACTTACTGCAACCTGCTTTGCAAACTGTTTTCTACTGTCACAACTGGATGCTGCAAATGTAGGTTGCTTTTATGAATGCATTTTTGTATTTGAGCCTTGATTATAGTTTGTATTTCATAATACAAGTATAACTGTACTGTCTGTATTATTTTCGGTAGCAGTGGCCATTATTTTTCTACATGATGACAATAATTTAATGGGAATGTTCAGTCCTGAAAGATGTCCACTTTGTTCATAAGACTGTTGTATTAATTACTACCATGGTCATGGGTGCTGGCATTAGTAGCAGTAACAAGTTTGTTAAGGCTTGGATATATACTTGACTGATCTCCATGGAAGTGCATATCAGACCAAAAGGAAAAACATTTTTTCCTTGACAGGTGTACATTTATTGTTTTTAATACTGCAATGTACTACAGAGTGGCAGAATCTTATTTCTACTATGAATTTGTTATCAAGTTCTTCCTTTGGTTAGTAGTTGGAGGAGGAGGGAGAGGGAAACTGTATTATGTTGTATGCACTGATATTAAGCCTTACTTTGTGAAGTATTTTGTGTATGATGGATGAATTCATTCACATTTTTGTGTAACCATCTTTTGTATTTGTATTTATGAATTTCTTCTTTCCTATTATGTTTCCTGTCATACAGGGCTGTGGCATCCAAGACATCTGCACCCCATAAACTGTCATACACAAATGTAGAGAATGATGTGATCACTCAAGCCCTGTATCACCATGGGTCATTCCTCTTGGAGACAGGTAGGCATGACAAGGCCTCCTGTGACTGAATCTGTGAGTAGGTAGTGAATGATGTGGATACAGTTGGAGGCTATGGACATACAGATTCGAAAATAAGACATAGGGCCAGTGTGACATGATTACAGTAGCCAGATATTGTGTGCATATGGCTACAGGAGGTGATCATCTTACAGAGCTATCACTGACTGAACTAGAGGAGTTTCTGTCCACTAACAAAGATCCCAACAGCTGAGCACAGGGTTCACATAGAATCCTTGGTGCTGGGGTTGATGTGGAAGACAGCCCAAGTGGGTCAACTGCAGAAATGCCAGGTATGTTACTTAAACAATTGTCATCACATGCATGGGTAAAACAGATTCAGAGAGAGAGTGAGAAGGAAGGGGGGATGGGGGCTGGGGGTATTCCAGTGAACAGTAACAATTTCTATGAAAAGTATATTATTGTGGAGCTTTAAAGGCAGTTCTGTTCTGTTTCTTCCATCATTTGTTTGGTGATACCTATCATCCCTGTGGCATCTATTTTTTTCATATTTAGGGACATCTGTCTCTGTCACTGCATGACCTCTTGCCTATGGTAAGCACGCCGTCTGTATTCTTATTAATATACAAAAGGTAAATGTATGCATAAAATAAAGTTATTTGATTCATTTCATTAGGATCTTTTAAGCTGTAATATACATTTCACATAACATTGGCTTTATCATTGTTTATTCTCTCTTATTTTTTTCCTTACTTGTTATCATAGCTGATCCAACCAGTGACACTGTGGAATCCCTGCAACCTGATGTTAGAGTATCCAGCCTCTGATGATGATGGCAGTGATGAGGAGGCACAGTCTGGGGGTGCACAGGGTCAGTCTGGCATTGAGTTTGTGCCTCCAGCATCTACTGCTCTACTTCAGACATAGGCAATATGCCTATGGCTACCCATGACACAGACCCCTCAAACATATGACAGGTTGAGGGTGACACAGTTGATCAGGGTAGTGTGGTTACTCCAGTTGGAGAACTGGTTGATTCTCCCCATAGTGATCATAAGGGAGAGATGCCACACAGGAGGGTTGTTAGAGGTGCTTGGAGAAGACCTGCTGTCCATCCTGCTCCTGCTGATGTGTCAGTAGGTGCTACATGGGATCCTTATCAGATGACCAAAGTTTTAAAACTTTGAAATTTATATGGTTGAGACTTTGAACATTTTGAATAGAGATCGTGCTACAGAGCAGATCAGGAAATCTACCCTTTTCCTCACTGTAGTGTGATCTCAAAGTTGGTATATCTAATTTGCAGAGGGTCTGGGAATAATTTTTTTCTTTTCTTTTTTTTAATGTTTGAATTTCTGAAAAAACGATTATATAGTCTGACCATATGACTTTTTAATTTTCAGAACTTCAGTCATCTGACAGGAATCTGCCATATGACATATGTGTAGGACTGTCATAGGGGCACAAGCACATTTCACAAGGGACTCTTAAGAGATAGTGCAAATACTAAACATTGTGCATTCTGATATGTGGGCAGTGGCAGCTCGTGATATCGGACTGCAGGACTGCAGCCTCTCCAGCTGTCAACCACAATGGCACAATCCAGTTACAACTTCTCCCTCACATAATAAGTGAATCTGGACTGCTGCCTTACCAGTCCAGATTCAGGAAGAAGGCAGCAGACTATTGATGCCTCAGAAGTCTATGCGGTGCTAACTGCATAGACTGGAAGGGGATCGGACTGCAAGGTCAGCAGTCTTGGAACGTTTGCAACTGGTTCCGGGAAACCAGAAGTGTGCATTCTGGCACGAACACCAAGATGAGCTGCTTCTTATACAGAGCATGGATTTTATCTTCTTACATGCAGAGCTTTCTTCTTATATGCAGAGCTTATCTTCTGGATTGTATTACTTGCAGAACTTTAGATGGATGTCATGGAAGGTTGAACGGCCATTATTATCACTGAAGGTATGAATGAAGCAAGCGAACAGGGTGTGTCTGTGTGTGTGTGTGTGTGTGTGTGTGTGTGTGTGTGTGTGTGTGTGTGTGTGTGTGTGTGTGTGTGTGTGTGTGTGTGTGCATGTCTGTCTGTGTGCGTGTGTGTGTGTGTGTGTGTGTGTGTGTGTGTGTGTGTGTGTGTGTGTGTGTGTGTGTGTGTGTGTGTGTGTGTGTACATGTCCTGCAATGGGTTTGTGTCCTACTTCAGAATTAGTTCTTAACATTATGCCCACTGAGTGCAGTACAGATTCTGGTACCCCAGCCCTTACTTGAAAAAAATGAATGACTAAATCAAATACAGATATTTTAACAAGTAGAAGGAGTGTTAGTCACAAACAAGTAGTAATATAAAAACATGTACATCTTCTTGTTCAGTAACATTCACCACCATGTATTCTGCTTACAGCACTTGTCAATACAGATACAATGAAACAGTTTATTCTCCTTTGCCTGTATTTTGATTTCATGGTGGTTTGTCCATTTCTTTTTAGGCCATTATGAATCAGAAGACTTGTGCAGAAGAATGTTTTGGTTTGTGTGTCCACCTGCTCCCTCACTTGCATAATTTATTCTAAACATTATGCAGCCAAGTAATGCCAAATATACATTCTAAAGTACCTGGACAAAGTATTTAGTATTTGAAATTAAATAATAGGAGAAATATTTATCATTTGTAAGTAATTCAAGTAAAAGAGACAAAAGAAAAGCATTTTCTTAGCCCTGAGAGGAACAACTTAATCAGAAGCTTTTTACAGATCTACACAGATAGCAATAGTTAATATTTCTTTCTCCATGCAGTCAAAATGAAGTCAGTCGCTTGGAACAGGGTGGTAATGCTAGAGTCTAAAGCTGTTTTGACAAAACATGAGCATATTAAAATTCTCAATGAAACTTGGGACTCACCTTGAAAATTCTTTAAAGTATTTTGGGAAGATGAGAAAGGTTAGCACAATGCTAAGGTTAGGAAGGATTGTGAATTTTGTGGTGTGTGAATAATGACACCTAATTTTCATTCAATTGCCAGTACTCCAGCAGCACACTAGTACAGCAGATAGTGTTGTTGCCTCATTGCAAGAGTTTCTTGAGTTCAATTCTTAGCTGCTGCATGGGGTCTACATGTCCTCTATGTGTTTGTGTGAATTTTCTCCTGGTGCTTCACTTTCTTCCACACTCCAAAGACAGTAGGTGGACACTCTAAACCGGCCATAGGTATGAGTGTGTGTGTGTGATTTATACTAGTGGCTATAAAGAGAACTCAGGTGGTGGTTAGAGAACATCTCAGGCATGAACCCGGTACCCTGGGTGCAAGTAACAAGAGCCTGAATTCCCTACCCACCACCATTTGTGAAAATTTTACAGATTTTTGCCTCATATTTTCTTCTGTTCTGTTCCTCATAAAATCTGCGGTTTCTGATTTTTTAATTCCTTAAATAGTTGATGATGCAATGGTAGCATTGTTGCTTCACAGCTAGAGGTTCTCTGGTTTGATTCTTGGCTGGGGTGCCTTCTCTGTGGAGTCTGCATGCCCTCCCTGTGTTTGTGTGTTGGTTTGCTCTGGTGTCCACACATGTTACAAAGACATGTGTCTGAGTATTTCTCCCTGGGCCTCTGCTGAAAATTGGCTTTTGTTCCAAGTCAGACTTTCCTGGTTAACAAATGTTAAATAAATAAAATTGACAGGCATTTGAATTTCAGACTTCATATTCTTCAGGAAGTACATAGTAACACAAATACTTTTATTCTAACAATTTTCTAAGTTGATAAGATGAATATTTGAAATTTGTCCCTATATTTGGGACTGTATTCCCCTATTATTGACTTCATCCATATTTTTTGTGCTAAGCTTGAGAGCTATGGTGAGAACTGAATTCACTGAATATGTTTGAGGGCTGAATTCCCCCATTACTGGCTTTGTCCAGGTGTTTTATGCAAGAGATTGACAGCTATGGTGAGAACTGAATTAACTAAATGGTAGCCATTTAAGTTTCAGTCTTCCTCTCTTTCATAAAACAGCTGATTTGGCATAGCGGTATGTTGCTCTGGCTGCATCGTGAAATCTATAGGTTTTCCATTAGTAACATGCAGTTGTGAGAGTTGGATTATTAGAAAAGCAATGCACCAGAAATTGATGCTTTTAATCTCTGGTGTTTGATAAAACTTTTAGGAATTTCATGAACTGCAAAGTGATTAGATCAATCAATATTTAACAGTTTAGTTTCATTGTGAGACTGCATTGCATTGTTTAGCAGATGTCTTAGTGTTTGTGCTGTAAAATGCAAAATAAAACTTTCAAATAAAATCCAAATCATAGTAGAAGTAAAACAGTATGCACATTGCAGTGTTTATGGTAAATGGGGTGAAATAGCCAAGTAGTGGGACATTCGAACAGCTGCAGGGTCCTGGGTTCAATACTTGGCAATAAAATGTATGGTGGTAATACAGCATTTTATATTAGCAAATTTCTAAGATTATACAAGCAGTGTTTAAAATGTGTCCCGGTTTTTGGGCTTTTGTCTCCCCCCCCCAATAAATTTTGACTTTTTCCAGATTTCTTGTGCTGAGAAGTTGAGAGATACAGTTGAGTGTTGAGTAGATTTTACAAGGAGCTGAGAGCTGCAGGGGAAGAGAAGTTTAGTGCTGCTTATGCTAAGTCAGCTTGTGTTATTAATAGCACAACAGGTAATGTACTTGCTTTTGATGCAGAAGGCTATGGGTTCTACTCCCACAGGGGGTGGATACTGCCGTACTGAGAATGTCCTCTTTGGTGAAGATACAGACACTTTATTTGTAGATGAAACTATGAAATATAAAGTTGTTTGCTAGCAGTAACCTCTTCATTAGTTACATATCTCTTTAATGTGGAATTTTATAGATGACTTTTACGTCTGCAGAGATTGTGCATATTTACTGATACTGGTGGATTGTAGAAGTTTGAGTAGACTTTTATGATGGAAATGTTCTCAGCTGGGCAGTTTTGTCATTATTGGTGCATGCATTTTGTTTCATTGTTTACTGGAAAATGTTCAAAACAATGCATTTAAAACACCCTCTTACAACTGTACTGTATTATACAAGGAATATCATTTAATACAATCAGGAAGGTGTACCACACAACACATGTATTTCTTGTGTGCAAGGGGCCTATTGTGTGAAAACAGCCCAAAGTTAATCTTTATACTAGCCAAATGTATTTTATTTTAATGTGGATTTCAATGCTGTTTCAAAGAATGTGAGTTTCAAGGGCAGAGAAGTTTTAATGCTAAGTCTATTTTCATTGTGAGACTGCATTGCAATCTTTAGCAGATGTCTTAGTGTTTGTGCTGTAAAATGCAAAATAAAACTTTCAAATGAAATCCAAATCATAGTAGAAGTAAATCAGTATGCACATTACAGTGTTTATGGTAAATGGGACAAAATAGCCAAATAGTGGAACATTGGAATAGCTGCAGGGGGGGATGCTCCATTCAACCATGATTTTGTGAGGGGGAAGGGCGGCAAACTCAGACAGCCCCATTTGAACTATACCTCTCAACTGTCCAGATTTTCACAGAATGAATAGATTTTTGCTTCTTATTTTTGGTTGTTCCTCATAAAATGTGTGGTTTTCTGGCAAATCATTTAGGAATTAAGTCACTAAATAATGACATACATTGAGTTTCAGACTTCATAACCTTCAGAAAAATGCATGCTAAAGCAAGACTTGTTATTCTATCACCTAAATTTATACAAGAGCAATATTTAGTACTGTCTGTATGTTCCCCCAATATATTTGTCCTTGTCCATATATCCTGCATTAATAGGTTGAGAGATACGTGCAAATAAATTGCTTTATAGAATTAGACATATCCAAACCTGTCAACTGACCCGATTTTGGCTCAAAATGCTGCTCTCCCTCTAATAATCACTCCACAAAATGGCAATTTTGGAAGAAAACATGGAGGGTTTACAATTAATAAATAACTGTAATAATCAGAGTTATAGATTACTTTTATTTCAGAAATGCATGTAGATTCATTTATTTTGTCAGCTGCTCACGTTAACAGTACTAATATTAAAAAAGTGTCCTTTCTTTGACAGGTTCCCAGCTATATTGTGTGGCTACTTTATATTTTTGCATGACATGTTTGGTCCATTTTTCATAAAATTTTGGTTTTCTGGCAAATTAGTGGCAAATCGTTAAAGATTGAAGTTAGAAAATAATGACAGACATTTGAGTTGCAGATTTCGTACCCTTCAGAAAATTCATACTAATGCAAGACCTACTATTCTATTAGAAAGTTTATAAGAGCAATATTTAAATATTGTCCTTATTTTTGGGCCTTTGTCCCACTTCTGTGTATGGCTTTGTCCAGATTTCTTGCTCTGAGGTTGAGAGGTATGACAAATGGGTCAGGGCCATCACAGTTAACCAGAAACATTTCAAATTGTGACATATTTGTTGCACCCCACTCCCCCATGTAGTGACTCTGGATGTGTCCAACAAGGCAAGGAGCAGTTATGCAGTGTAAGTGTGCAGAGTATCCCATCATCCAAGGTAGACACAAGTACTACAGTAGCTTTTCATCTGTCCTTGATTTTGCAGAATGTTCTGGTTTTCTGTCATATTTTTATATTGTTGATTTATGCTTCTTATTATTCAGAAAGTGCCTGTTGCTCTGTGTTTAAGTAGCAATGCTTTCATGACCATCAGGTAAGCTTGTCTGAGATTTTAAGATGCAAATAAACTTTAATAAGCATCCTGTTAAAGAATTACCAACATTAAAAGCCTTTTTGTTGTTGCCATACAGAGAATACTTACATAACTAGATAACATATAAGCCTTGGGTATTGAAATGCATATGAGAGTATTTGCAATAAAGGACAGGATTACAGTATTTTGAGAAGCTCATTACCTATGTTGAAGACTTGCAGTCATATTTGCAGGATTTACCCATAAACTAAACAGAATGCCAATCTATCATGTGTGGTCCATAACCTGTGCAGTAATCCTTTAAGCAATTTATCTTTACCTTGTTTCTTGTTTGCTGTTCATTTTTTTTTACTTTGATCATGTTTTCCCCATGAAACAAGTAGATAGTTGTCAGGCAGCAGGTCTTTTTCAGATAAGAAACATTTTTACAAGTGGGGGTATCACAGAGATTGCTACTTTCAGCATGTTACTTGGTACTTTTATAAAGATGAATATAAATTATAATTAGAACTGCAGTGCAAGCAGAAGTGGTTTGAGCTGAGTGCTGCTTGTTTTTCTTATACTTGACTGACTGGCATTCTAGTAATGTATTTAACAAGTATTTTTTTTATGCCTAGCAACCTTTTTGTTTCTGCCTAGATATTAAGTAAGCTGTCATGCAGCCAATGCATTGAAATATTTTTTCTTCTACACTTCATTTTGTCTTGATTGGACTCTCATAATGACGGTTTGGCACCCAGGGTAGCGTATTTAATTAAAGTTCTAGTTTTTGTGGTTTTGAGCATAGCTCCTCCCCTTTCTAGCTGGCCCCACCCATTCCGCTGTCTCCTGCAGCCCCCCTTTGATTTGAAGTCACTAGCTGCCACTGTATGTGGGACACTCTGAACCATATGGGTGACTCCTTGGACAGGGTGAATGACACCCAGGATAAGGCAGTGTCTGTAATAGAATGTCTGTTGGGGGAGTGTTAGCATTCAAATAGCCATAGATACACTATATCATCTGGTGTTTACCAATGTGGTTATGCAAGATCCCACTCCCTTAGTGACACTACTTCCACTGCTTTGTTAGTGATTGAGGTGGCCTCCCTGACATGGTAGACCACGTGGTCATGGTCCTGGATGCAGTCATGATGACAGTTTATCCATTAGTCAGGTAGCATTCCAAATTCTAGCCAGGACCATGGAACTAGCAGTGTGACTCCTGGCAGAGGTAGTTCTCATGGTTGGGGGCAATGAAGAACTGAATCCTCTACCATTCATGGCTCATACCTGTCAAGGTACCAGGACATAGTGCTAGCACATTGCTTAACTGTGTCCATGCAGACACACACGCATTCAGTAAATACTTGTCCATACCACTTCACACACACACACGCACACACACACACACACACATACACACACACACACACACACACACACTCACACACAGACACACACACACACGCGCACACACACACACACACACACACACACACACACACACACACACACACACACACACACACAGGCACACACTTTCTCTCTCTCTCTACTTATATAAACAGTATTGTGGACTGCTAAACATATCTTGCTACTAGCCTTGTAAATTGGATACTTATGGAATACATTTTTGTTTCACTTGTACATACTCACTTCTTTGGTGTCGAATTTAGCATCCTGACACCCTCCACCTTTTGCAAATGATGATGATGATGAAGATGATGATGACGAAGATGATGATGACTGTGCTCTTCTTTGTGCATTTCTTTGTGACTTCAGGTTGCATATATGTTTGATGCACAGAGTGGATATCTAAGGCTTGCTTATTCAGAACCTTCTTTTAAGTAAATTGTATTGCAGAATAAATGCTTTTATTCATAGCTCATAATCAGTTGTATTTGATTACTTCTGTAATTGTTGACCCTCACTGTTTTTATGTTACTGTTGTTATTTGTACAAAGGTGATGTTTATGTCTTGCTTACCTTTATACTTGTGTAAATGATGCTACCCTTGACCTGCTTACTAGTTTATATAGAGCAACCAAGGGAAAGGCTTGATGCACATCAGTAGGCAAAACCCATAGCTGAGTATTGTAACATCAGTCATAAAGTATTACTGGCATTACTGTACCCTAGGACATGTATTGGCTTAGGGACATAAGAGAATTTGCATAACACAGTAATCATTTATACAGCTGTATTGTTTCTTCTATATAGGTTCCAGACTTACTTTGGCAATAACGCAGATGTGAGAATTCTCCTTGGGGAGTTACCTGTGTTTGATGCTAAACAAATACAACCATTGCATGGTTAAGTAAAGGCTGTGAATTTTGCAAGGCATCATTTTTTATATTTGCATATGCCAAAGCTGTTATTCTTCCATTTATGTATTCGGTGTGTGTGTGTTATCCTTTGTCTGTTAGCCAGACCAATGGCATATTGTGTATGCCTATGTCTGCCAGTAGCATCTGCAGCTGGTGGCTCTCCCTCAGACTCCCCAACTGTATCATCTGGAGCTGTTGGACATGATTATAGTACTGGAAGCTGTGATCCTGCCCCTAGTTGTCCTTGTTGAAGCTGTCTCCTGGGAATGACTGTAAATATTTTAGCAGAGTTGGCTGGGTCATACTGCAGGGCACCTCCTGAGGTGTCTAGACACTGGAAACCTGATTTTTGAAAGTTAAATACACATTCTATGACATTTCTCGTTTGAGCATGAGCATTGTTGTATCATTCCTCACTGAGGTTGTGTGGGTATCTCATGGGTACCATTAGCCATGGTAATTGGATAACCTTCAACCCCAATAGATGTCCTTGTGGAAAGTCACCCCTAGCAGACCTTGTGTACAACTCACAGGTGTGCATTTGTGTGAGTTGTGAAAACTGCTTGGATTAAGTGTACAGACATTTTAGATTATCCCTTGGGTGTTGCAGACAACCTGACAATTTATAGAATGGTATCCTTTTCTGTTAAAGCACCTCCTTCCCTGCTCACCAGGTGGGGCTTTTATTTCTATGTATTTGCAGTCCATGCTCACCAGAACCTAAGGGAAATGTGCACTAGCATAGAAATTTTGCATGGCAGTAGCTCTGTCCTCTGGGATATGTGGAAATCAGATATGCCCCTTTACATACTGTAGCATATCATTAAGAAATTGGTGTAGTATTAATAATACCGAGGTCAGTATCACCCCTACTGTCCCCTGTGGATCTCTAAAAAGCGTCTTCAGTCAGTATATGTAATGCTGCACATACCTTGGTTTCCACTGCGATGGGTTCCCGTGGGGCCTCAGTTGAGAGTGGCAGATGTGGACTATCTGGTCTATGGTATCGCTGTCCACCCTGTGTTGGTCTATTTCTATCTCATGAAGTCCATGGTAGGTCAAATGTGGTCTAAACACTCTACTCATTCTAGGCTGAGGTCTGGCAGCAGCATCACCTTGCACATGCATATTAATGATAGCACCAGCAACCCTTAACATTTTCTAAGTGTCTTTTTGGCTGTATTCCAAAGAGTCTTGGCATTCAGGATTAAAGGGTGCACAGTATGTAGGCATGCATTTGTGCTAGCACTACAGCCTAGCATCCAGGACAGGTGTGAAGCATGCTGAAGCTCCTTATACTTTCATTAGTATATTCGGCCTCTTACCTTTGTTTTGCAGCTGGCAAAACATAAAAAACTGTTAAATGAATCTCCCTTTGCTGCTCATTGCACACACAAGTTTAACTGGATGAGCAGTCATTCCTGAATCCAAGCCAGTCTAGCTATAGCCATGAAAGTAATAAAAAGAAACTGGTTGAAAAATGCAAAGTTGAAATTTACAGAATTGTTATCATTAGAGAAGTTCATGATAAAGAACTTGACATAATAAAAAGTAGAAACATGCAAAAATATATAACATTTAATATTCAGTCAAAAGTCTTAGCATTCTTGGACGTATATGTATCATTAAATGAATGAAAATTAGCTATGGTAAATAATAAAACATTTCTTACAATAGTCATGGAATTATATTAAATAGTAGAAATAGTTAAATGATTAAACAGCAATGACTATCACAAACATGATGTAAATAGCTACATTTTCTTTTATCTTTGTATAGTTTATTGAGATTTAAAAACGTTATTTTACATGAATGAAGCATACTTGATTGCACCAGCCATACCTATTGGATATACAATCCCTGGGATTCATGAAGCTCGGAGTAAGGATGGCGTTAGCCTTGCGTCGACCGTGCGGCATACAGATGGCACAGCAGCACTGTATGCATATTAATGAAGGTGCGCTGCTGCCACGTCCACATGCACAGGAAACGTGCACGAGTGCAGGGGGCGTGTTTAAACACTGCACTGAGGCATGAACATGTTGGCTACAGTCGTGCAACCTAAAATGCTGACTAGTACAGCCTGCCTATAAGAGCAATCACTCCTGTCAGTGTCCGTGGATACTGAAATGTATGCAAAGCATGCAAGAGAGTTCCGCGAACACCAAAAGAAAAAGTAAACACAAAAGCACGTAGCTGAATTTTGCACCCCCGTCCCTCGAACAATGACATTTAAAACCCCTTGTCCGTATTTCATTGTAGTGTTGATTGTTATACCAAGTGGAAGTGAAAAGCAGCATGTTTGCGCGCCACTGCCTTTTGCTAAGCCTAGCCCAATGGTCAGAGCATTCGCTCAATATCTGCCCATTTGTGGTCCGAGTCGTCCTTGTCTTGATGGCCCAAAGATGAAGGGTATTACCCGGGTCTACCTACCATGTCATGAAAGATAAGTATTTGCATGTACCTATGTGCATGAAGTACAGCATGTGGAAGATCAAATATGCTAGAGTTGTTCTTACAACCATATTGGTACCAGAGATATGTAGAGTATGCAATATGTACTGCTGTCTGTGCCATGGGCCAGCAACCAGAGAAGGGATGGATGGTGTGTTTTTGGAATTTGGGGGGGTGATGGGTAATGTAATAATTCACCAAGGGGGAGACTGGGTCTGATGTACAATAGGTGAACTGGAGGTGTACGAGGGAGCGGTGGGTGAATCAGAAAGGAAACCAAAGAACATACATTCATATCCCCAATACACCATGACAGGCCATACTGCAGAACACAATCCCACAAACATATGAACATTAAAATGTGCGATACACATGTACAGAAATTTTACTGGCTCACATCCACTTAATGGTCTGGCCTGAACTGAGCCATCCAACCCCAACACACCTGGATACATAATTGAATATCCATCATCCCCTCCACAGCACACCTCCCCTTGCTGAACGTCCACCAAAACCACCCAACCTCGGGCTGCTAGCTTG